>NW_022156716.1:3711001-3720248 GCF_004355905.1 Pyricularia grisea
AACAGCAAATGTAACCTAGTGACAATGAGGTGTAGAGAGAACGAACTTTTGCCCAGAATAAGCAAAAAACCAGTAAGTGCAGTTGTTTTAAATAATCCTGGGGATCGTAACACCGCATGACACAGCACAGCGACCAATAACCGGGAAAGCAATGTGGCGGGAATGAGGAGTCAAACCTCATTGACGGGATACCTCGAGCAGCGGAGTAAGTAGCTTTCTTTTTGTTTTTCATTTTTTTTTTTCAATTGCCCGGGGGGAGGGGGGGTACTCCATCCATCGCGCTCGACATAACGTGAGACCCTGCGGGTCGCAGATTGGCCCTGTTTTTACTCAAGTCACAAGTTTGGCTGGAAGATGCGTAGCTTCCAATTAATACCGCAGAATGGTTAGTTGCATAGCCTGTCCCGCAAATGTAGTGTTTGCCATTCATCGCCTTATAAGAAACCTCCAAAATATTCGAGAATACATGATACTTTGTGCCCAGTTTCGTTCTGCAGGAAGACGCCTTTGTTGAAAACATACTAACTTCTATCACAGGGGTAAATCATGCCACTTTTGGTTTTAGGGAGCTTAGCTACACTTGACTTGCCGATGCCTTGAGGGAAATCCTAATTTTTGAATTTGCGCTACCCGCTAACAAAAAAGTTACGTAAATACTGAGCTGTTTAATTTGAGAGAGAAGGTGACGAAAGCTGGGTGTCTCCATTACTCGACTACAATCGGGTGATCTCGTGTGCTTCCAGTGTCCTCCACACAAGTCTTCGCCGGCTTGCAAATGTCTTCCTTTTTGACCCGAGTCTCTTTTCGAGTTTTCGCAGCGTGAAATTCATCAGGTGGTGTGCAAATATCCGACAAGCTTAGCATCTTACTGCGCCGCCCCTCAATACAGCTTCTAGACTGGTGTTTGTTCGGAGCTTTCCTCATGGGCAGATCGGCTCTGTTTGGCGCGGCTTCACGAATGGCCGGAAGCCGGATAGATTGGCTCTCATTCTCATATGGAGACAGAGAGAATGCTGGGCCATGGGTCTGTCTCCTGATATGCGATTGGTACGATATTCCCAGCTTTAGCTCTAGTAAAGCTATACGCTTCTCCAATTTTTGGATTCTTTTGGTCTTATCGTCAGCTCGACGCTGGATAGTTTTGAGCCGGTTATAAGCTAGTAGCGTGTCAGTTGCTCTGTAGCCAAAGACATTTTTACTTTTTTACAAGTACTTACATTTGGGAATATTTCTGGTCAAATCATTGGGTGGAAACCGCGCTGTTCCACGTTCGCTGCCGGCGATTAAGGAGTGGAAACCCTGTTGCTGGCCTTGCAGCAACCGTCCATTTATAAACTCCGCCTTCCCGGCGTCAGTTAGGGATCGAAACTCGTCTGTGTAGGTTGAGGAGGTCATTAGTGGCATTGGGAGCCGATGACGACCTGTGTCAGGTACGATCGACAGCGGGTTGAAATAAGACTTCATGGAGGGCATGACTTGAGCAAAAACTAGGGCCAAGGCGGAGGACCGGCAGGTGATATATTATATCAAAGGCTTGGTCACCTTCAGCACAGCAATATATGGTCGAATGCAAAGGATACTTGGGATGCGCAGTTAAAGAAGTGTCGATCGGGCTAGTCCAATGCTCATTTTCCGGTAAATAAAAAACAAAGCACCCACAACACAGACTCACTGTCAAACACAGACGATTCAATAACCTTTTGTAACAAACCACCGCTAAGTGATAGAATACGATTACGATAAGAAATACATAGCGCGCCCGTGACGACGCGTCTCCCGCCTACCAAGCCACTTAGCCCACGCCCATGAAACCTGCGTCATGTACCATTTTCACCCTATACATTACTTCAGTACCATTATCCTATTATGCGAACTCGCAAGCCGTGAAAAGGGATATCATGATCAGCAGCTGCACGCCCATCCAGGAACACAACAACGCGCCAGACCCTCAGGTGAACGAAAACATGCGCCCAATTACTGTGGAAAGTAAGGGGTGAACAAGGCGGTCTCCATCAAAAGTGAAACTGTAACTCAGAAATTACAGTTAATAACCATCGGCCGGTTGGCTGCATGCCGCCTCTGACGAGGGGCATTAGCACCCCAGTGGCGCGAGAATGAACGTTTTGCTTGCGGGTATTGTGGAACTCGTGCCTACCTTGTAAGGGTAACGGCCGGATGCGAGCCAAAGCCATGATCCGAGAGATGATCACAGCCTAACACATCACGGAGATGTGAATCCGCAGTCAGTCTCCACGGCACCCTCTCGCACACTTCCCGCTTACTGCATCACCAACCAGCCACCTTTCGAAGCAACTTTCAAGAACCCGCCACCTCTCCAGCTGCCTTTATGCACCGCCCAGCTTCTTTACACTTATACCCGTTTGTAATTGGATTGTTCCCACGATCTGCTGACCCTCAGAGGCCTATGAACGCCAATGAATTCCCGGCTTGCCTCACAGATCGGGGACGGTCAATCAACGAGCACAAAGGGTGGCTTCGCAAACCCAATGATACCACCCCACCTTCCCCCTTTCGCTCACCAACTGACCCCTGGATAAGCAAGCAGCCATCCACGAACAGATGGCCAGAGCATATTTATCGCATGCAGCCAAGACAGAAATAATTATCGAGTGGTCAGGCTATGGGCAGTCTGTTCCGCGACAGACGCAGTCCAGCCCCGCTGCTCAAGTACTTTAGAGCTCGTTTTTTTCCGGATGATCCACTTGAAGATCGCTTCCTCTACAGCGCGTGCTAAACTGCTGCTCTGTGTATCTCAAAGCATAAAAGCAAACAAACCTGCCGATCAGTCGCGTCTTATGGTTTGTCTTATCTTTGTGTTGAAATACAAGGGTGGTATACACGCCGGTTTTTACCTAATTTTTATTGGACACCCTGTAAGTCGTCACAACTACCAGACTCCAGCTTAGAGATTGTGATGCAAACCGCGGTCAACGGCAATCAGCTTCATTCAGACCAGAACACGAACGTGGTGTATAATTATGAAATGAGTTTATTGGACGAGACTTTTCGGCGGCTAATCGGTGGGCTTGTTGGTATGTTTTAGGATGTAAAAGCTATCGGTATTCCTTGTTTACGGACGTGCTGCTGCTGTTTAAATTGAAAAGTCTGTTTCAGCTTTCGTCCCCCTTTTTATTATTGCTAGCGATGTTGGTTTATCGCACTGGGATTACAACATGCGTTCAGCTCGGTAATTAGGTCACGTTCTTCATCACATGACTTGTGGCTGTATTCTTATCAATGCATACTAGGACAGAAGCACGATAAACCAACACTCCCCATATTTTCAGAATGGAGCTACAGCAGCGGCTGTAAATTCAACCCCTAGGTCAGCCAAACAAGCTTTTGTGAAATATAGATGCTCTGCAAAACTTAACAACACGCTATTTTTGCGTGCCTCAACTCCGCTTTCCCATCCAAGCCCAACAAGCTTGCTTCAATTATCGGAAAAGCTCCCCTGCTAGGATCTTCGATCTGTTTGTTATCTTCTAATACCATATTTGTGGATGGTAAATGCGATGGGGGCTACTTGAGCCACTGTCATGAGCAGTCCACGGCCAGAGCCGTCGCTCAATCTGACCCAGACCCGTCGACAGAAACATCGATCATTTTCTAGTACCTCTAGTCCTGGATGACGACCTATTATGCAAAGTATGGTTCCTTGGCGGCCTCGCAATCCGGGCACTTCTCCTCACACCTTCGTCATAGAAACTGCCCATTACTGAAGCGGCGATTGTGGTTGTTCTTCTCTCACGTAGTTTCGAGGCCCTTGCTGTTGGTCGTGTTAAAGCTGGAGTGATGGTCGAGTTTGGCTGTTGTAACTTGCGACGCGTAGCAACACGCGAATTTACTTAATCTGCGTCACCATCTGGGTAACGGCGTTTCCTATTTAAAACTCTTGACGGCGTAGCGTTTGGCAGTTCATCGTCTCCGGGTTTTCCTAACGTAATCTTAACTAAATTTTTTCCATTCATTTTGGTGACAAAAGCAAGTAAATATACTTACGCTCCGCACCAATCAAACTTGCGTATTTTTCAGCGAAATAGGCTTCCTTCTCCTCCCAATACGTAAAATCATCAATAATCATCGTTTGCTCCTTCTCTCTCCTTTTTTAATCCTTTTTGTACATTTCGATCTCCTTTTCTCTTGCCTCCTTCCTGGCTAAAAACCATTGATCTCTGGGCATTTTTGCCTTTTTCCTGTAAATTTCCTGCCGTTATTTAGGGGTTATTGCGTTATATTGGACACGCGAAAATCCCATCTCGTCAGAAGAATGGATAATTTCCATAATATCGTCCGTAGGAACTGGTGTTACTCTATTACCACGTTTGTGGGCACCTCGTTCGTCGATATAGATGTTATTTACCTCCTTAACGACGTTGCGACCTGATTCGCCACAATGGCTTTGCAGGCCTAATAGCAGATGGTATATAGACCATTTAGCCCGGTTGCGCTTTTCAACGTCCACCAACTTCTGCAAATCTGGATTTTGCCAAATCATAATCATGCTACCCAGGGGGAAATTTTCTCCATAAAATAATAGATGGTTCGACGGCGGCGGTGACGGCGACGGCATACCATTTTCTAATTTTATATTGTTAATTTTTTCGTCAAGTGGAAATATTGCATAAAACCGTAACAATACCTGGGGATGTTTCGATCCACGCCTGGAAAACGTCTGTCCTGTTTTTCCAGACAAATTTGTAATACGGGGCACGGTGGGGCGGAGGTGTCTCGCTGGAGAAATTAAAACTGGTTTTACTGCTTGGTTCGCGCCATGGCCGGCTCCTGGGGAGATCCCGGGGTAGGGAAGGTCCCGGGGCCGGCCAAGACAACATCTCAAAAAGCGGCCCTGAGGAAACAGTGGAGGGCGGTGGTTAATAAAATGGCTCCGGTAACGGAAGTTTTAATGGTTAATGCTTTTCCCGCTCAAGAGTGCTCCAAAGCCATGTTAAATGTTTGGTTTTGGCTTCCCAAAAAAATGGGCTTTTAAGGTTGGGAATAGGACCTCCATTTTTAAATCGATAAAAGAGGGCTTGACCCTCACCGAGATAAATCTCCTCATTTTCTAAAACTTGCAAACCTTCGCCCCCCAATTTTGTAATGCCAGTCAGTGCGTCACGGACGCGTCCCTTAGCTTCTTTTATCCTGACGACAGGCTTGTATTTCTGGAAAAAACGAAGTTGGTCCTCCCAGAACTTAGGGTCATCGAGGTCAGGTTTGCCATTTCCCTTATAAACGAGATCTCGGTAATGGTGGTCGCGGCAGCCGTAATCGTCATTGTTGATTTGTGCACGTACGGCAAACAAAATGCCTACATTTCTGGATTGATTTTCTAGCCACCTGATAAGATGATGCACCCGAACTCCCACCAGACAAGGATAATTACTTACATCGGGCATCCGGGTTGCCGGCTGGTTATAAGGTTTTAAATTTCGGTAAAAACAAAACTGTCGTTTTCCAAAAAGTCGATGGGGCTGTCAACGCCACTAACCTGTGCGCCGGTTCTGCAACATTGCGAAGGGCTCTTTGGGAATTTCTTCGAAACCACCCTCAAATACGGGTTATTGAACGGATACGAGGCAATACGAGGGCTTAAGGAATTTATATTGCACTCGCGGGCATTGATATTATTTGCGATTATTTCAAATTTGTAAACCCGAAAGATCAGATTTTGTCAAAGATTTATGCGACGCCGAGCGGCGAGCCGCTGTAGAATTTGTGCGAGGCCACCGCCAAAAACGATTACGGCTTCGGTAATTGTACCCCACATAATGCTACTACTACTGTTTCCGGCAGTGAAAGGTCCGTTTTGGAAATGAAAGAAAGGAATGCGGAAACTGGCCCGACTTAAGCTGACAGGAGAGTCTAAAAAAGACCACCTGTCGTAATTTGAATGGCGGTTACACCCACATGGGACAGTGTGAGAATTTTGGAAATTTTGGAAAACTAAAGGATATCCGTGTCAAACATCTAAGTTTTCGGGAGTGGAAAAGTGTAAATACTCCGTTATTTTGAGCTAAATGATTTGAACTTGGCTTGTTTTGCTTTTAAATTGACATTTTTCGAAACCTTGGCTAAAGCTCCCTATTCACCGACGTATCCTCAAAAGGGATGCCTCTATGTATTTTCTCGCCATACCATCATTGAATGTGGCAGACGCACGATGCGAGTGTCATGGTAGTTGGGAAACTAGTTGTGACTGTTTATAAGTTGGATTCCTAGCCACTCGTGTATCCGTGTACTGACTAATCAATCCATTTTTGAAACGGCTCTGAAGGTTAAAGAACCTGATCAAATACATCCCGACAGAATGGCATGGGAACTAATATAAGCAAAAGGGAGCGCGATTGTATTCGAAAAGATAAAAACCCGCTGCAAAATCACAAATATCAAAAACAACCTATGGGTTTCCTTCGCAGACGGCGGGCTTCTTTGCAGGGCCGTGGGGATTGAGGAGGACGTGAAACAACTACTGTTACAGGCACCTGCGGAGCTGCTACCGGCGAAATTGTACAAGTAAATAAAGGCATCTCTCTTGCGAACGTGTCGGGATATAAAGATCTTCAGCTAGTACTGAAACCTTGCCTTTGTTCTGAGCCAGATAAAGCTCCTTGTGGCGAAAGATTTCAGGCTCTAGACTAGGCTCAAATCAATAAGGTGAAAACAACGTGATATTTACACTGTTCTATTCACGAAAACTTAGACGCATAACCCGTATTTTTTAGCCTTCTAACTCACGACTGACCCACGTAGGTGAAGTTGCCGATCTAATCAAGACAAGTCATCACCCTTGAACGTCTCGATAGGTTGGCCATTCTTGATTGAATGCAAGTAATCCTTTGCCATTGGGTGATACTTTACCTTTGCGTTTGGAGCATCGTTTTTCGTGTGTCTTTCGACGTGGCTGGCGAAGTTGTCCCTACGACTTCCTTGGTAAGGGTTCCCTCCTTGGCATAGTGGGCAGATGAAGATTTCAGGGTTTTCATCATGTCTATGGCAACTTGGTCAGCTTTCGGCGTTTGAGATTCTCATTTTCTTGTGTGCAATCATCCTAGGGAATATGTACCGTGACTTTTGATGGCGTTTCAAATGTTTCCGGCAGGTAAAGCATAGCTCACAACCTTGGAAATCACAAACATATTTCTTGGCCTTGATCTTGCTATGCCTGTTTTAGACAAATCCCTCTCCTGTCAATTTGAGTTGGGCCAGTCTTCTCATTCCCCTTTTTGACTTCCAAAACGCACCTCTTGCTGCTGGAAGCAGTAGCAGTAGCATTAGGCGTGGTACAATTACCAACGCCATAGTTGTTTTCGGCGGTGTCCTCGCACAAATCCGACAGCGGCTTGCTGCCTGTTGTATATCCAAAACCGGGGTATCCGACTTTCTCTTCTGCCAGGGAAATGGGGGTCTGTGCACGAGCCATAGAAGGCCTAAAGCTCTAACTCTGCCCAGTTGGGTCGAAAAATAGTCTTAATAACGAAGGAAGATATTCTCTCAACAAAGGATCAAGTAGATTATCGGCTTCGGTTGCCTGTCCGGTAAGGTTTCCAGCATAGGAACGGTCGACGCTATAATACGCGGTATATGTTGCATAATCCATGCTGTTAAAAATGGCTGTGTATTCAGCGGGAGAGCTTTGTTGCGAGCAACCGAGAAGCTGAATGGTTTCCAACATAGTGCCGAAGGTTAAAGGAACGGATTTAAATACATCCTGGCAGAATTATGGGAATAGGTTTCCACAGGCAAGCGCATTCCACCTTTTCAAGCGTCTTTAGCTAAGATTGCCACGAAAATGACCGTAAGCTCGTACGCGTGACGTGCTAGGTACCTCCTGACGCCAGATGGACACGCTTCAGCAAGGTTTTTGGCGCGTAATGATATATCACGTTCGCGTTTGCGTCCAAATGAAGCCGATTGCCACTGGTCGCGGTCTTGTATCACATCCCTAAATTGGAAGCTGGCAGCCGTAACGATTTTGGAATTTACAATCAGAGTTCAAAAAAGCACTGGCGTTCACGACGACGCCTCCACTACCCTTACCTCTCAAGACAAAGACAAGAACGACCAACCATAAGACGCGACTGATCGACGGGTTTATTTGGATACATAGAACAGCACTCAACACGCGTAGAGGAGGAGGCAATTATTTAGAGTGGATCATCTTAGGAGAGAGAGGGGGCCTGGACTGCATCTATCACGGAGGCTTGTGAGTTACACAGTTTCTACTTTATGGAGGCCTCCTTGTTTACCGTTCGTTTTTCAAATCGATTGGGCATTATTTGTGTTACTTGCGGGTGGCGCATTGTTTTGGTTGTCTATCGACTGAGTGGACAGGGAGTTAGATAAATAATAACTGCTTTATATGTCGCGCAGGATCTGCAAGTGATCTTCTGAGCAGTGGTTTTCGGCACATCAATAGCGACAAGGCTCACAGATACTGTTTTATATTTCTGACTTGTTTGGCCAGCTGAACACGCGCGCTCAGTTATACTGTTTTCGTGTCCTACAAGCTGCCATTTAACATGAGTATGTAGGCCAGCATTCGAGAAGGACTCTCGCCAATATCCTGCACATCTCTCGAGACAATCCTGGAGGCATCAGAACAGGCTGCATCTTCTCGATCGCACCCCCTCGACCACACCTTCATGTGCGTTTCTCGCTTAAAGGCGGCAAGGGGAGCGGAGGCATCTAAGGGTCCGTAGATGGACGGGGATGATACGGCACGGTGACAACTACAGGTGGTAGTCATTGCCAGAACATCATCATTTGAGGCCTCAGATATTTTTCGTCCGGCCTAGAAATGCCGACTTCGCTGCCCCAGTCTGCACAAAGCGTCATCATTACCACCGCCAGCAGTCATGATTAATGACCTAGTTACCCTTGGCTTGAAATATCTCTGTTTCAAAGTCATCACCAGAGAAGAAGCTCCTAATCTCGTGATACACCACAATCAGCTCACTCCATAGCCAAAAAGACAAAAAAGGATCAACGCGATGATGGGCCAAATCGGATACAGCTCAACCTGCCAAGATAAACTTAATGATAAACGTTTCACCGTTTCTATAATTAAGGGAGGGAGTTGTCTCCCCCAGTAGCCTACTCGCTGACGAGACTAAAGCACGAAGTGCCTATCGAGATGGCTGTTGTGGCTGTTGTGGTTTTGTGGGTTTGGCTGATTCATGCGCTCCGTCTGACTTGGCCGAAAACTCCACCCAAAAAGTACCCA
>NW_022156716.1:3720493-3833055 GCF_004355905.1 Pyricularia grisea
GGGGGGGGGGGGGGGGGGGGGGGGGGTTAGCGCGTAGCTATAATGCCCGGGCGTAACTGGCCTGTTAGCGGCAATGTGCAGCAAACCAAGTGGGTCCTTAAAGGTTTTATCGAAACATCGAGACCCGCTCCTCGCTCTATTAAATAGCTCTGGGGGTTTCTCCCAAAGCTCATACGCAGGCCTCGAGTAAGAACATAAACAAGCACAGCAAGCCACAAATCAAGCTAAAGAGAGACCAAGAGATAGCAAGCCTACAACGCGGAATACTAATCACAGTACATTTTGGGGTATCGAGGCGCGTCGCGCGAGCGGTCATGGAGCGGGTCTTGGAAGGTAACGCAGGGAGGGCTCTCTCGCCTCGAATCACACAGATGGTGTGTTGTTTGATTTGGTTTGGTCGACTGGATTCGCGATGGTTGGACCTGAAGCCTTATGACACTGTCGAAGACTCTCACCCGCAGGAAGTAGACGCCAGCGGGCCCACCATGCAACCCCCGCGTTCCAAAGCTCCACTCCCCCATGCCCTTGGATCAATGCTAAACAAACAAACCCTATCAGTCATTGCACGGGCTCCTTGATGGTTCTAGGTCGTACCTTATGATGGTGTGAAGGAGTAGGCCTCTATCGATTTGTCCTTTTTCTGAAGTTTTGTTGTGGCATAGTGATGGCTGGTTATCTGTCCTTCCGAGCTGCACAGATATTTGTGCCAAGAGAACACTTTTCCAACTTGGGATTGGAATGATTTAAACAAAGATTCATTGGAACCTCCAAGTCTACCTGAACGCATTTCCGTCCTCAATGCAACCTTGGAGATCCCACCGCCTCTCCGACCTCCATCCACATCCCTGGCTGCAACCTTGGACCTGTGCCCCGCAGACATTTGTGCTCCTCTTTGAAATCGTGTATTGCAAAACTTGATAGGTAGCCAAACCTCCGATCCTTACGGTGGCGAGAGATGAGGTTGCCCCGCCCCCGCCCATAAGACAACCGGCTTAGAAATTACATAGTACTACTTAAGCCTTAATATCTTTATGACCAATGTCTATACCCTCTAAGCCTTTACTACTTATTATTCTCCGCTCCAATCTCATTACGAAGTCTTTACCTTCTTATCCTTGTTACTATCTGTATCACTACTCGCTTGTTGCAGCCAAAGTCTTTATTGTTTGACTTCAGTATCTCGTAATGATGGATTACCCAAATCTTGCAGTCCTCCAAGCTAGCGTAAATGCTACAAAAGCCAAAGTTGCCGACCTTGAAGGTCAATTGGTTCAGGCTAGAGACGAAAACGCAGCCCGAGAGAGAGAAATGATAACGGCTATGCTCAAGCAAGCAAAACTCCCTGACAGGTTGGAATCAAGATCTTTTCGTGCTGAAGTGAACCAAATTGCAGAGCACTGGTCTCGGTATGGACCTAGTAAATCAGGTCTTACCTTTGGAGCGTTGATTTGTCTCTGTCGATCACTTCCGAGAACCGACTGGGATCTCCTGCAACGGCACCCTGAGACATTTCGAGAACAAGCTCCTTCGGTCAATGAGCGCCTCGGTACATGGAAGTGGGAAGTCTGGGAGTGGTTTCGAAAGTTCGTGAATCCTGAACTCCAGAAAAGCTGTGTTGCTGGTGAGCTATCAAAATTATTTATTTCTGTCTTTTCTTTCAGCTTTGGTTAGGCTGACATCTTAAAGCAATGACTTTTGAAAATTTCAAGGATGATCTTCCTGGATTGAACAATCAATTGCAATGCATCCAAAGGCAAACTAACGCCGCAGAAACCATTCAGCTGCCTTCCGCAACTTTCCAAAATCCTTCCGGAACACCTGTTGATAAAGTTGCTCAAAATGAAAGGAATGAATCATGGAGTCGAAAGTCCCCTGGCACAACCTCTTGTAACCCAAGAGAATGCAATCTCGCCGATTTAGTACCAGTGTCTCGGGCCGCCCGACTAAGCCAGCCGCCAGGATACCTCTCTTCTGTAGCGTCGTACGCAAACAGTGAAAGCTCTAGTATGTAAACTGTCTTAGTTTGCTGCGATCATTGTTGACCACCGTGAAGATATCGAGAATTCCGAGTCCAGCCACCACCCACAAAAGCGACGGCGGACTGACGGGCTATCGGGTAATGCACACTTTAATAAGCCTCCCAGCATCCAACTACCAGTACCAGCATCTCGGGCTTCACAGGAAACCCTCACTCAACCTCTACAACCTCATACAAGTGCGGATCCTCAACCCCTGAACGTCAACGGTCTAACAGGAAACTGGCATGAACGGATTTCCGGCGCGTCCATGGACGCGCACGACCCACCTCCATATGACAGTACATCATTCATGAAAATCGGCTCTGTAATCAATCCCTCAGACCCACAAAATCGCACAGGTAGGACCCTTTCTCGAACCAAAGTCTCCGAATTATGCTTCTCTGACAAGCAGTCGATGTTTGCGTCTCGCATGCAGATCATCGTTTGATGAATGGCTGGGCCGAAACTTTTGGGTCGGATAATTTCCCTTACTATAACCATGAAGAAAATCGACAAAGCGACAACCCAGCTTGTCTGTCAACGGATTTGTCGGACTTTCATCAGAAGGGATTTTCGCACTGGAATGACGAATCTACTACTGGAGCGGTACAGTCATTGGCAGCCAGTGGCTTCTGGGGCCTTCCTGGATTAAACAACATTTATTCGATTCTAGCAAATCAGAAATTACGAAGCTTTCTTGATCAAGCACTCGGGCCAGGACCATACATTATTCGGCACTGCAGCTGGTGGAGCGGGGCGGCATCGGATGGCCAACCTATCTACTTGAAGCGGAATACTGAACGAAGTGATTTGTGCCTGGGTTTACACATACTACTCCAAGGAACATGCATCCGATATTTTACCGGATCTCACAAAGAAAGCTGGCCGGCAGAAGGGTTGCCGACGTTCATCAACTATGATCAGGACAGACTTCAAGTTTACAAACAGGAAACTATCTCGAATGGATTGTAAGTAAAATATAAATTTGAGGCCCGACACAGAATCTAACATCAGGCCTTTTCAGAACATTGTTCGACCCCAGAATAAATCATCAGTTCGAAAATGGTTCGGCGATGACAATCATCTTTGGCAAGGAGGAGACGTTGGAAGGCTGGGCGCCGCTGCTGGTAAAGAACCCACACCTGGGCCATTTTCTTGAGAAGATGAAGCAAGATTTGAACATCGGCTGGAATATTGGATAAATCTAGTCCAAAACTTCAGTGTTTGTTTGTAGTGTTGACATTAGTTGGGAATACATACATAAAGCGCGAATCGGGGCATTCTAGACTTGACTAGTCCACAGTTTGTGCATCCGTTCTTAGTCCCCTTGCCACCACAATTCGGGCATGCCATTTTCGTGTCGGGAAGGGTTGTGTCGGTATCGGTGTGTCGTGAGACTGAAAGGCTAGTAGACGTTGAGGGGGTTGACTGTCTAGTAAAAAGCCAGTTCTACCATGGAGTGGCCACCTGCCAACTAAGTAGCAAAATATCAAAATCAAACCCCTCATACGAGTGGGACGTTTCCACTCAATACCGCCAATGAAGACATCCGAGGATGATTAAAACGAGACTATCCGAGGGTGAGTAGCGGGGCAGGTGACTGTACACTTAGTCATTTTTGGGGAGGAAGTGGGTCTTAGAAGGGAAGACATGAACCTACTATGGTTAAACCAGACCTCGCAGGGCCCATGGTCGACCATTTTAAAGTTGACGAAAATGTGAACGAGAGGACACGATGTGCCCTCCACTTTAGCTTCTGCCCAATGCAGCCCATTTTTAATATCAGGGATTAGGTTATCGGAAGCTCTTAGCGTTAAAATAACCATACTGCGACGTTCATCAACTATGATCAGGACAAACTTCAAATTGCCAAACAGGAAACTATCTCGAATGGATTGTAAGTACAATATAGATTTGAGGCCTGACACAGAATCTAACCTCAGGCCTTTTGGTAGAGAACCCACACCTGGGCCATTTTCTTGAGAAGATGAAGCAAGGTTCGGCTGGAACATTGGACAAATCTAGTCCAAAATTAACTTCAGTGTTTCTTTGTAGTGTTGACATTATTCGGGAATACAGCTTTGTTCAAAGTTTCACCGGTTAGCATAAGGGCGCTTTGTGTAAGCGCTTCGGTCCTTGCAGTTTTTAACATCACGGTTAGTCTCGTTTTTTTCGACTTTCCTAAAGGCTGAGGCGGACGGATGCCGGGAATGGTGGGTCCTCTGAGGTTACATAACCTCTCCGGCCTCCACGTCTCTCGATGCAACCTCCACGGACCCACCGCCCCAGATCTTAACGCTGCGCCTCTCGAAGGATACGAAAAATAAATCATATCAGCTTCCACTTCACGACGTGTCACTGCTTGTACTCTGGACTTTGTCAATTACAAAACCTGTTGTTTTGTATCGCGGTTTAGTAGCCCATACATACATTAAGCATCATTGTTTTGTCTTACTGTAGAAAATTTACACAGGTACGTTGCAGGAACTACCTTGCACCCCCATAGCCGGTAGGCTTTCAGGCAATAGCTCTGCTCATCACATGGCTTGAATGTCTCATGAAATTATGCGTCATGTAGGCCGTGAGGTGGTGGGTCCTTGGAGGTTACATCGAGAAGGCCGGGAGGTAGTGGGTCCTTGGAGGTTGCATCGAGAGGTACACGGTAGAGGATAAATTGCCTAAAGTTATGCTGCTGGTGGGTCGTTCGGGCGAATACGACACATGCATACGTATTAGGTAACCTCCTGCTACCTATCGTTTCTATCGGCCGAAATGCAGCGAATGTCCTAGTATTAAATTGCTGCTCTCAACACCCAGCCCTACGACGATAATCATCGCGAATTCCTACTTAAATACAAGTTCTAAAGTAATTTCCCAACCTAAATATCTAGCTAAAAGCATACAAAGCCTCCTTTTCTTACTTACTACTATTACAGCGACGACACTGGACCGCCCAACGGAAGTTAAAGCCATGGAAGATTGCCGCAGATTTTTTGATTTCTCTACGGGGGGCGTCCCGCATTCAAACAATGTGCCCGTATTCGTGGCCCCGGGCAATTTTGGCTGCCCCCTACCAGCACCGGGATCGGCTTCCATTTTCCTGGATACAAGCATCTGCGATCAAAACAGCGGGCTTCCAGGTTTAGGCGTGGGTAGCAACTTTGGCACCGTAAATGCTGGAGTTTTGCAGGCTCATCAAGATCTAGGCACAAGTCAGCAAATCACTGTGGACATCTTCAATTGGGACGCGATAATGCAAGAGTTCCTGAAACCGGAGGAAGTTGCAGATGGACAGCTGTCTGAGACGGACCTTGGAAACACCGCAGTGCAGCCTCGGGAAGCTCAACATATTATGCCGTGCTGGCAAAACGAGCAGCAACACCCAGCCATATCAAGCGTCGACTCGCTCATTTCTGTCCCCACCTCCCTTTATCAGGTGCCGTCAAATCCTCTGTTTGGTGCACCACACATGGATGGCGGCGTTTCTGGTTGGCTGCAATCCTCGTCAGCTGTTATGGGTAGTCCACGGCATAAGCCAAATTCACATGTCCCTGTGGGCTCGACTTATGCAAACAACCTCGGATTATCTTTCTATGCGCAACATTTCAGATCTAGGGCGCCAATATGCGAGGACGTGCCTGCTGAAGGGGCAAGCAGAAACAAGAATACAGAAAAGTTGCCCGTCGCACTAGGCCAGCAGCGGGGTGGGGATCGATGCGAATCGCTCGTTTTTGCGCCAGCCACGCAAAAACATCCACGACCTTATGCCGGAGCTCAAAAGAAAAGGAAAAAGCAGCAACAACTCGAGGTCAACGCGGTAAAAAATAAGCGGGCGAGGGTTTTTTCTGCTACCACCAAGTCTCATTTGATCTTGAAGGGCAGTGCCGAAAAAGAAATAAAGAGGATGAGGCAGCGACAAGCAGTACGAGGCCGGTCAGCGGTAATTACGTAAGCTCAGCCTGTTGATCTCTGACGCCGAACAGTATGCGTTTGCGCCAGCCCGGGGGCAAGCGAATGATGGACGAGTTGATGGTCCAGTGGGAAGCGGTCGGAAATAGTCTTTTTGTTTATATTTTCCATCTCAGAGTTCATTGGTCCCAGTTCGTGGTTCTCCTGGAAAATGTGCTGATGTATGGCGTTGTTGTGGTTTAGAGGCAGTGCGTTTACAGAACTTGCTAGCCTCGTGAAGCGCCTCAACAAGACAGGGTAGATTAAATAGTCTGAGCACCTTCTTGTCATCTTCATATATCAACATCAGATGATCCGGGTGAGGGGTCCAGTCGACGGTAATGTCGGCGTGTCGTACCAAGTTACGGAGCGAAAGAAGTCGCTTCTTGAACCTGCCAGACAGCATATCTGGCTCAACGGTCGCTGGGAATTCCCCGTCAAGGAACTCTGCCAACGTCATGTTGGATTTCCAGACACATCGCGTCCGTTTAGTGCCGGTCGTACCAGGTACAAATTGCGGTAACGGCTCAACGTGGATGGCAAATGCCGCTCGGCATGCGGCGGCTAGACTCTGGTTGAAAAATTTCTCGCGCCCCTGATTGTCAAATACAGTAGGGAAAAATTCTCTGGGGGTAAGCCCTTCGGGGCCAGTATTAGTACATATACTGCGCCTAATCAGCCAAAAAAGTCAAATTGTAGGCTTACCTCTTTCGACACCTCGTATTTCTTCTCATCTCGCCCATCCTTACTCGGGATAATCTTGGCTAGAATGAAGGAGTGGTCAAATAACAGAACATGCGTTTTAACCTATCGCATACATCGAAATCCCATACGCTAAAAATTTCCCTGCATTTCAAGCTCGCGACCCAAGTGGTTAAGGTTGAGTTTGGACTGGAACTCGGGGCGTAAAACCAACGAGAATTGTAGCTCGATAAGTACCATTTGTTTCGTTATATCATTTACGAGTTTGTTACACTCCAATGGTCACCGCCTTAATTTCCTCAATAGCTTTACCTAGGTTTGTCTTTTCCTCATCATCCTTAACCGAATTTTTGTGGACCGTTTAAAACAGTAAAAAATATCGTTACAATCGTGTAATGGGGGTTTTAAGTTACGTATCCCAGCCCAGCCTTTCGGATCTTCGGTGGCTTTGCACATGGCCAAAAAATTGCCGGAAAAGCACGTTGCGTCCTTCTGGCGTCGGACCAGGAATTGCGCGTAAAGGTACGATGCCGAAAATACAATATACGGTTTTCTGGCCTTCCGAATCCACTCGCGGAAAATGTTATTAAAGCTATAGATCCACGAACCTTGCTCTGTTTACCTATATTTAAATTGTGCGAGCAAATAGTCCTTATTTGTCTGCTGCACGGCCTCTGTTTTGCCAAAAACGTTGTCGATAAACTTGCCGAGCCTGTTTGGAGTGATGATTGGCGGTTACTATATTTTAAACTGCTCCTTATACAGCACACGAAAAACCCCCTCGCTGTACACAATTTTATGCAGGTTATTTTAACGCTCAACTTCCTTCTTTCCTCGAAAAATTATAACGGTATCCGTGAGATTGTAATGTTCTTTCCAGTCTGTCTTTTTGATGGTTTCTCCCGACATCAGGTCGTCCAAATTGGCCTTTTTTGAGAATTTTTGTGCAATAATAGCTGTAGCACCTGCCTGGAATCTCTTCGTCGTGGAGCTTGGCCGCATAGCAGCCGTGACCAGTAAGTTGCGTAAGCACGCCAATGCGTGAGGCACTCATTGCACTCGTTGGGCGAGTGGTATTTATACGGCTTGCCGCGACGGTTTAGACGTGCACGAGTTCCACAATGCCCGCAAGCAAAACGTTCATTCTCGCGCCACTGGGGTGCTGATGCCCCACGTCAGAGGCGGCATGCAGCCGACCGGCCGATGGTTATTAACTGTAACTGGATTCGCCCGGTAAACTTCATTTGCGGTGGATTGATAATCACAAATGAGGGTAGAAAGCCTGGAGCAGATATCTTCCTCATCAATATGCTTGCCAGTCCAGCCCTCAAGATGGCTTGCGACCCAAGATTCAACCGAGTGGATATTGAAAAGATTATAGTCCCCTAGCATCCTATTTCACGCGCATTTGTGGGCCTAAGAGCGACCGAAGATGAAGCTATGGTTTTGTGATTTGTAAGCCCTCGCTATATTCTACCCTCCGACTCATGTTCCCCCACAGGGAGACATATCCGCCAAGTGGGAGACAAGCAAAAGGGATTGCAAACAGCTACCACAACTAATTGCAGCACATAACAAAGGTGAACCACATATGCTTCGTTCTTGTAATATCCCGATGGTGAAATCGATAGAACTTTCGAATTTCAAAGCCTGTCCTCCAAGGAGGCAGTGTGGCAACGGTCAGGTTGCTAGGGAGAAAGTAACTGGTTACCCGCTACCTCTGGGGTGTCCGACACGGCCAATATATGACGCATGGGAGGGTTTCCCAAGGCAACCAGCCCCTCGAGAAAGCATACTCGAAGGCTCCACGGTTACATATAAGCCAATGGAACCAAGCAGCCCCTTCCTGCACCCTTCTCGCCCGCAGAAATTGTGACTGATCGAAGAGTTTAAGCGGTTTTAGGATAAGTAGACCTGTGAAACTTCATGTCCGCAAGCAGAGTTTAGAGGCCTCCTCTTTTTCTGGACTTGGTTACAATGTGAAATGCAACCCTTTGCAATTGCAATCATGCGCTGTTTTCTGATCCTGGCCCAACCAGCCTCTCCAGCTGACTGCACGATATACCTACGTATAGCAGCTTCTTTTGTTTGCATTTCGGAGAGATAACCCAGATTCCTAATTGCTTTGATAAATATCAGGACCATAAGGGGGTTGCAGGCAACAAGAACGGTAAATGTCAAGAGCCCATACGCTTCAGGCGATGCATTTATCTGTGACGAAAGGGATTTTTTTGCCCACTAACCTACGTTTGAAAAAGATCGACGTGAGAAACCGCGCACACTTTCGGCAACAGCAGCTACCTAGGCAAAACTTAGATGCATCGTGTTACTTCACAGATCATATAAGTCACATCACAATCTGATTGTCAGAGGTAGCTACATCGTCAAAGAGAGAGGTCCTCGCCTTGCGGGGCGCCCGGGATCAGCTGCACTCTCTCAACCGCACCATATCGCACGTCCCTCGCTTCTGGTCGAGGTTTCTAAGTCGTAGAAACGGTTTCCGAAAGCGCAAGCTATCAAGCGATTGGATATGGTGCTTCGACTCCGCACTATATACCAGGGCCCTAGTCTTTCCCACCGTCTTTGGGCGTGGATTCAAAACCTCCGTTTGACGTAGTCAGTTATGACTAGATATTACCGTGCTGGGTTAACCCCTTCGAAACAGCAGCGTAATCGGCGGTTGTCAAGAACAGTTACAGTCTTTCTCTTTGGATTACCTTTCAAAATCAATTAGATACAGTTTGCTTCGCCTAAATTGACTGTGCTTTAGCCTTCTACAATATTCGCAGCGGTCAAGCTCACATTCAGAACTGCTTGATAACTTTTATTGACTTTGTTCAATCACCGAAGAGATGGACTGGAGCGCGGCTGTAAATACCTTGCTTAGACTTAGTCAGCATTGTTGCGGGCGCAGCAAAGCTGACTAAACCTAATCGCACGAACCGTAAGAGAAGATAAATATTAAAAATAAATGAAAAAAGCTAATTTTTAGGCCATAGTGGCAGCGACAAAAAGTTTTTGCTCAAAGCCATGGCGAAATTTGGCAATAGACTTAGTAAACAAGGAACGCTGCCATTAAATTTTTTTTTCATGGCTGCTTTTGAGTGGTATTGTGGGATTATGGATGTTGTAACAATGCATAACGTCAATATGGTACGCGGTGTTTACCCTTCCTGTTCCCATAATTTTGCCAGGATGTATTTAAATCCGTTCCTTTAACCTTCGGCGCTATTTTGGAAACCATTCAGCTTTTCGGTTGCTCGCAACAAAGCTTTCCCGCTGATCACACAGCCATTTCTAACAGCATGGATCATGCAACATATACCACGTATTATGGCGTCGACCATTCCTATGCTGGAGACCTCACCGGACAGGCAAGCGAAGCCGATGATCTACTTGATCCTTTGTTGAGAGAATATCTTCCTACGTCATTAAGACTATCCTTCAACCCAATTAGACATATTCAGCGCTCTGGGCCTTCTATGGCTCCTGCACAACCCCTCATCTCCTTGACAGAAGAGAAAGTCGGATACCCCGGTTTTGGATATATAACAGGCGGAGAGAAGCTGTCGGATTTGTGCGAGGCCACCGCCGAAAACGAATACAGTGTTGGTAATCGTACCACGCCTAATGCTATCATTTAGCTGAAAACAACGGAGTATTTACACTCTTCCACTCCCGAAAACTTAGATGCATGACCCGGATATCCTTTAGCCTTCCAAAGCTTCCAAAATTCTCACACTGTCCCATGTGAGTGTAGCCGCCATTCAAATTACGACAGGCGGTCTTCCTTAGACTCTCCTGTCAGTTTGAGTCGGGCCAGTTTCCGCATTCCTTTCTTTGATTTCCAAAACGGACCTCTCACTGCCGGAAGCAGTAGCAGTAGCATTAGGTGGGGTACAATTACCGACGCCGTAGTCGTTTTTGGCGGTGGCCTCGCACAAATCCGACAGCGGCTCGCCGCTCGGTGTCGCATGAATCATTGACAAAATCTGATCTTTCGGGTTCTCAAATTTGAAACGATCGCAGATAATGTCAATGTCCGCAAGTGCAATATAAGTTCCTTGAGCCCTCGTATTGCCTCGTATCTGTTCAACAACCCGTACTTGAGGGTGGCTTCGAAGAAATGCCGAAAGAGCAGCTCGCACTTTTGTAAAACCGGCGCACAGGTGAGTGACGTTGACAGCCCCATCGACTTTTCGGAAAACGACAGTTTTGTTTTTACCAAAATTCAAAACCTCATAACCAGCCGGCAGTCCGGATGGTTTGTGATTAGTAAAAGCCTGATGTAAGTAATTCTCCTTGTCTGGTGGAAGTGGCTGGCCAGAACGTTGGAACAAGTTTCGAACTTCCTCAAAAAGCTTTACTTCCTTGCAGAGGAAGACACCATCCCTGAACGGAACCCAGATACCATCTGTTTCCTTGCTCATGTGTGAATTCTGCTGGACACAGGCTAGTAATTTCTTGCGCCTGTAAAGACTTAGGCTGACTGAACGAAAGGCGTGAAGAAGGCTGTATCTCTATCACTACTGAGCGCAAGTATTTCAAAGTCAGCAATATCTTTATTAAGCGCTGTCTTCGCCCGCTCGAGTGGCAACTCCATCCCCGTCGAGGGCAGGGTTATCATACCCCGTTTTGGTAAAGAGCGACTACAAAACGAGGCCAACAGCCTACGATTTATTTCTGAAAAAACGAATATACCCGTTCCGAAGTTTATCGGTCATTTCGAGGATGATGGCGCCGTCTATCTAATCACCGAATTCGTTGAGGGCATCGCAATGAGCGAGCTTCCAGAAAACCAGCGTAAGGAGGTGGAAGTGGAGGTGGAGGCCCATTTGCAAACATTAAAGCAGCTGAAGTCTTCTCAATGGGGTGGGCCTTCAGGTCTTGTGAGTTGACTCAATCAATTGGAGCGTACTATTTTGGCCAGAACACTGAAGCATCTATACAGGTGATACCGCCCTATCGAGTAATGCAGAAAACCTTCCGAAGTAGATGGACAATGAAAAACCGAGACTCAAAAGATCTCGTATTCTGTCACAACGATTTGTCCACGCACAATATCATAGTCGACGAGAAGACGCTCAAGATTAAAGCTATCTTGGACTGGGAATACGCTGGATTTTTTCCAGCAGAGTTCGAGGGCATGTATTTCCGACGGCCGGGCGCGTCTGTTGCATTGGATGGCGAAGATGACGATGTGGAAAAATTGCTGGAAGTTATGCGTATAAATGAAGCATGAGGCAGATCTACCATTGTGTATGGGACTGACAAAATTACCCTGTCTTGTACGCACATGACCGCACAAATCTCGTTTCTGAAATATTTGAGAATCTCGCGTATTGAGCCATTAAGTTAACTGCAGGGGACTAGCTGCCACTTTGTGTGAGCAACCCCAAAAGCCTTCCATCAAACGGCGTCCAGTGCCTGGATATATCTAGGTTTGCACCAACGAGCTGTGGCGATGCCCCGCGTATCCCCCCTCCCTGCGGTCTACAGAAGCAAAGTATTGATCTGTCGTGCAAGTTTTAGAATATTTCCTGGCCCTTTTAGATCCTGAAACTTACTTCTGACTGGTATCTTGTGAGGGCTTTCCACCTGGTTATTGGTGATTGGGATACTTCCTGTGTGAATGTTCCATGAAGAATGGAAGCTCGGTACGGGTCCAGAGTCCTCGATAAAAGAGCCGTCACTGGGAATCAGAGTTGAGCCCGTTGGGTCCGGAGGAGGCTGTGTCCTCGAATTGCCCAAATTGCGATATTTGGTCTTGAATCATCGGTGCTACGAAGGTTGGAGCTTCAAAATACGCCGTCGTAAGATCGGTCATTCTTGGAGAAGGAACCACTGTGTTTTGGTCTTGGGTTGGATTGAGGTTACTGGGGATCCAAATCATATCGGTATTGGCTGGAACTGTCGTTCGCCCGGTTTTCTGCCCTGTCTCTCGTTCAGGACACGCTATTCCTTGTCTCGCACAAAACTGACAAACACCATAGGCAGACCTGAGGCATTTAGTTTTGCGTCTGAAGCAAGCGTAACAGGCTGTTCGGCTCCTGCCAGGCATTTTGTGACATATTTGGTAGAAAACTTTGATTAAGGCCTGAGGACTGAAAGATGATTATTCATGGAATTAGTCAAAGAAGACTCGAAATTCTGACGGATATACTCTTTAATATCTATACCAGATTGGAAACGCATAAATACTTCTACGGACCTAGTCCCCAAGGCAGCGAAGATTAGCTGGCAAATTTAAACGGTCTTTGAGAAAAATTAGAACATCCCTTGCGGGCATACCAATCATTTCTGCGTTATCCTTGATGAACATGAATGGAAGTTGTCCCCTGCTTGAGCTGCATACATCCTGCAACTTAGAGATACTTGCAGCTGAGGCCCCGAATATGACTGAGACAGGGACTAGCAATTATTAGCAGCGCGGATGCCCCAGAATAGCAAGACTCGAGAAATCTCTGCACAAAGGCGCCAAACACTTCCAAGCCCGTGGGCTCCCTATTCACTCCAGGATCTGCGTGGCATTGGACGAGCCCCATTTTTTCTTGGTAGTCGACCTGCAACAAGGCGTTAGTAGTGATATTAGGCTGAAAGTTACATTGACGACCTTTCATGCATTTGCTAAACTCTTTCCAATAACGTTCGATCGAGAAATGTGCGCGGCTTTTCGTCAATAGGAACCTATTTGTACTTACTTACTCAGCCTCCTCTGTCGAGCAGACGAACTTCTCCATCTTGTTTTAGAGTGGGAGCATTTTTGAAGGTTTTGTTCCATTTATTGATGTACGGTGATCAGGCCTGCATATTTGACTTGGTATACATAAGACAACAAGGTCTTGTTGACTGGGAATGTTTCCGGTAACTTGTCTGTGATTACCGAACTTACGACCTTTGTAGCTGAGTGGCCGAAGTTACACAGTTTTACTGATGATGTAGGCCTCCTCGTCCACCCCTTATTTTCTACAGTGACTGGGCACATGTGTTTGTTCGCCTGTAGTGTCTGGCATGATATCCCTTTTCAGGGCTTGCGAGTTGCACATTAGAATATTGGTACTGAAAAAATGCAGAGGGTGAGAATGATACATGACGCAGGTTTTATGGGCATAGGCTAATTGGTGTATCGAAAAAAAAATCGACAACTGTTATCGAGGCTGTGGAGGACTTGTTAGAGATTAACAATTCAGTACACCGGGTATCCGACTGGCTAGAAATTCAACTCACCAAACAGTAATTTCCCGAGGATTTACACTCCTCTATTCCCCAAAACTTAGATGCATGACCTGAATGTTCTCTAGCCTTCCAACCCGTAGGTGTAGCAGTCGTTCAAAACCACGACAAGTTGTCTTCTTCAAACATCTCGCTAGTTTGACTGTTGTTTATGGACTGTTCTGTAAATCTTAATAATGGGTAGTGGCGAATAAAGCAGAAGCTACATTGTGAGGCTTTGTCCAAGGTGCCCTTGTATACTGCCTAGAAATGCAGCCAAAGATACAAATATTCCTTTTCACGCAGATGAAAAGGCAGATAGGAAGTTAAAAAGCCGTTTCACAAGGCCTAACATCTAGGACTAGAGAGGCCTCCTGTAGTTTTTATTCGGTAACTGATAGCAAAATCTTTTTGCATTGACAGATCTCGGAAAAAGTTCAGGCACAAGCAAGATAAAAATTAATAAGAGATACAGATATTTCCCGACGCTTCGCTTTGTATCCTTGAGGGTGACCAATACCCTCCCTCTGCAGCGGAGTTATTTAAACATTTCCGAGGCCTAACATCCAATCCCCGCCAGCCAATTTACCAGTGGAGAAGCAGATAAAAATTCGCTTGTATATGGCTTCTTTCCGCTGGTTTGAGCCACGGCATCATCCACAGCCTGGCTAATGGGCAACGTACCATACCACCAATTGTCGACCTTCTGTTGATAATACTCAATCTGTTCAGCAGTCATGCTGCCAGGTCCTCGCCGGCTCAAAACGCACTGCATCTCCCAATGACTTACACGGCGATTTTCTAGGATACGGTCTGGGTGAAGATCACCGCACTGAGGGGCATATCCGGATTCGGTTTTGTTTACCCAAAATTCGCTGGCTGGAGTTTTGGTGTGGAGCGTTTCTGGCCTGAGCCCGTCTTGACCACAGTCAACTTCGTCGCCAAATGTATATCTAAAGCCGGAGTATCCGACGTTGTGGATGGGAGTTTGTGCACGAGCTGTATCAGCTGTCTGCTGGAACTCAGAACGTTGACTCTGGCTGGTTGAGCTCAGCAGGTGTTGACCCCATGGCAAAGGAAGATCTTCGTCTTCATCCATTTGCGCAGTCGGTTTTTCGGGCCCACCCCAGGCAGTAACAAAAGATCCCACCAATAAAGGATGAAGTGGATCATGAAGGTTGATACCTCCACTAGACTGAGAACTGGTTTGGCTTGCCTGCTCGGCAAGGTTACCAGCATCGAAATGGTCGACGTCGTGGTATACGGCAAATGTTGCACAATCCATGGCTCGAGACGTAGCTGTGTGTTTGACGGGTAGATACTTTTGTTGGGAATGACAAAACAGACCGAATGGTTTTTAAAATAGCGTTAGAGATTAAAGAAATTGATCAAATAAATCACGGCAGAATTACGGGAGCAAGCTTCCGCCGGCAAACGTGTCTCCCCTCTTTCGGCGTTTGCCAGGCTATTTCTGACGCCGAGCGGACATGTTTGGAGGAGACCTTTGACGCGTAAGAATATACCAGGTTGGCGTTCGCGTCCAAATGGAGCCAATTGCCGCTGTTCGCGGTCTTGCATCACATTCCTAAGCTGTGTTTGGCGTTCGCGACGACGCTTCCGCCACCCTTGCCATTGCCTCAACACAAAGACGAGAATAACTCACAGAAAGACGCGACTGATCGGCGTGTTTGATTGTATGTTTTGGGATACAATTCCCAAAGCTTTACTGTCTTCCAATCAATTTCATATTCTGACCTGTAACTTAGAAATATCGCGCATCCTAGCAAACTCTGCAGGCGAACACGGCGAGCTGTGTCCAATTGTTTTTGAAATATGAACGAAAAAAGAACCTGTGTAACGCGACTGCTACGCTGTCAGACCTTGGCTTCAACCAAATCTGTGACTAGATCAGACAGAAGGTTTATTGTTACTGTGATATGCCTCAAGATTTAGTGGTAGGGCGCATAAGATGTTTTTCATGCCTCTATTGACGATAAACGTGCAGCTCCGTAAAGAAGACGCGTATAAGCCACATCGCTCAACCCTCGAATCTAGGTCCCCTTTCCCCCCGCTAACTATAAGATGAACAGTATCCTGCTCTTTTTGTTTTTACCATCGGGCTACTCGTGCTAATATCGAAACTTTAAACGTCGAATCTCGAAACCGATAAACCTCAACATGTCCACGACAGACAATATTTCTGCCGGTAATGTCTCGACTACTCCTGGGAGCCTTCTCATGAGCAAACTGGGGATCGAGGATATTATCATGCCTCTGATTAGTAGAGTACACGGCAACCCACTTATACGAACTTTGATTATTGTCAACCAGAGCCTCGGCGCCTACCTTCCGACGGCACTTGTCACTGCAACAAGCTTTGCTTGGGTCACTTACCACCTGACACGTCAGTTCTTTTCGGTCGTGTGGCATCTCACGCTTGAGTATATAACATCGAAAATCTCCGTGTCCAGCGATGATGAAATCTTTGAACATGTCATGGCTTGGCTGGCCGCCCAGCCCCGGACCGTGAGGTCGAGGCGGCTGATAGCCGAAACGGCTTTCCAGTCCGTGTGGGAAGACGGCACGCGACAGGTAGATCTGGCAACAATTTCTGAGAACGGCATTGAGTACTTGAACTTTTCGCAACAAAAGTCAACCACGGTGGGTACATCCAGTCTTTAGGTCGATCAAGGTGAGTTGGAAAGGATAATAATACAATTCATATACTGATAATTTGCTCAAACTAGCCAATACGCTATACCCCCTCCTCTGGTCCCCACATCTTCTCATTCCAGGGCAAGTATTTTAGTATTGACCGGCAGCAGAGATCCGTGATGGACAACAGCAACACAGAATCTGAGGCCGTCACTATCAGGGAAAAAGAGACCTTCATCATTTCCACCTTTGGACTTTCCCCAGGTGAGCCCAAGTTATAGCTTAAATTATATAGCGCTCTTGATACCTAACTGACAAATAGAACCCCCCGGTGTATTTAGAGCCCATTAAGCAGTTTTTGGCCCACGCCCGGAAGCATCACCACAAGGACCACGGCGATAAAACGCTCATAATGCGGCCCAATAGCCTCCCACAACGCCGATTCCACGACCGGGCGTGGAGAGAGGTCGCGAAACGTCCAGTTCGTCCCATAAGCACTGTCGTGCTCGACCGGGAGCAGAAGACGGCCGTGCTTTCAGATATGAACGAGTATCTTCAGCCCAAGACGGAACGCTGGTATTCGAACCGAGGCATTCCTTTGCGCAGGGGTTATCTATTCCACGGCCCTCCGGGCACGGGCAAGACGTCACTTTCCTTTGCGTTGGCCGGTGTCTTCGGGCTTGAAATATACGTTATCAGCCTCATAGAGCCGCAGCTGAGCGATGAGGATCTATCCACCCTGTTTAACGGCCTGCCGAGAAGATGCATCGTTCTGTTGGAGGACATCGACACAGCCGGAATGAGCAGAGCCGAAGGTGAGATCAGAACAGAAACCAAGACAGAAGGACCCAGCGAGTGGAAGGTTGCAGACCTGGCTCGCGCCCTTAAGGTCGGCAGGGGACATGGAGACGATCAAAAAGGTATATCCATGTCAGGCCTGCTTAACGCCATAGACGGCGTGGCGGCGCATGAGGGTCGCATACTTATTATAACAACCAACAAGCCCGAAACTCTCGATAAAACCCTTGTCCGCCCCGGTCGCGTCGACTTACAAATGGCCTTTCGCAATACGACGCAACAGCAGGCACGTAAGTTATTCCAGCGCTTGTACAGCACCGAACAAAGCGTCAAATCCTCGCAATATTTAAGTCCACTCGACGCTACCGACAAAAAGGACGACCTGGAGACTTCCATCACCGATACAAATAAGCTTATTAAAATGGCAGCCGAATTTGGCTCCAAAATCGTTTCAAACCAGATATCACCTGCCGAAATCCAGGGCTTTCTGCTTAAAAGGAAAACGTGCCCACGCAAAACTCTGCGAAATGTTGAAGCCTGGGTTAAAACCTCGTTGGATCACAAGGCGAGCAAAACGACTTCCGGCTAAGGATGACGATACGCGCACGTCAACGTTGCGAAAGGCCAGGGCGGATTGCCACTATGCTAGAAGTTTTTGCCAGACTCGACAAAGAGCAACGAAAAAGGCCGAAACCTGATTGTGCCAGGGAGTAGACCTGGACAGAAGGTGTGCACAGCATGGAGCACATGCCTCAATTTTCTATATGTGCCGATATACTACGGGTGACCTCATCCGTTATAGACTGTAGCTAGTTCACTTAGCTGATCAACTTTGCCTATCACATCTACATGCACGCCTTTCTCTCTCCGAACACATATATTCTAATCAAATAAAACTCCGCGTCCGTGGTTGCCGATTGCTGAAATCCATCCCATTATTGCAGCGGTTGAGAAATATCTCGAAGAAAATAGAAAGAGAAAAAAAGCGCCCAATTCATCTGACCAAAGCAATTAGACTTGTTTCCCAGACCATGGTATCCACCCGTCTCAGATTAAAAGTCCTCGGGTCGCAAAATGACAGCGTTCAGGATCTTGCCCATATGGGTCTTTTCGATCGACTCGCAGTCGCGACGGACCTTGGTCAGGTACACTTTGAGGAAGCTGACGGGACTATTTTTAAAGGAATGTTTGAGGATCTTTCCAGGGTTCGATGCCGGGTCGACGAAGCCGTCTGCGCAGACCACCATCCCGTCTTTCCCACCACCTTCCCAGTCCAATCCCAGCATGTCACAAAGCGCAGTGTAGTCAGCAAAGGAGGAGATGTAGAGTTGGCCGGCAAAGAGGTTTAGCTGGAGGACCAAATGCCTAGGCACGGACCACTCGGCTGGAAGAGCAGGCGTGGGGTAGAGGCGAAGATCTTCAAGGCTCTCAAACCCAAGCGTTGACCGTGGGTGGTATAAGCAATGGTATATTGGAATTTGTAGGGCAAAAGCGTGAAACGGGATTTTTTTTGGAAAATGAGGATGTTGATGAAAATAACAAGGAACTTGCTCCAACCTCATAAACAAACAATTCCGTGAAATGGAAACTGGTCCAGATTATATCATTGGAAAAGCCGAATATTTTGCATGCGGCGTATTCGGGCCAATTGTAATTTTGGTTTGTCGGTCCTCATCTCTCCTCCAATTCACCTCCAAAAGAGCTTGTGGTTCAAGCATAGGGATTGGCGGCTTGCAAAGTCCATTTGGGAAGGCCGCAGACAGGCACACCATTATGTTACGGCTGAATTCCAGTCTGCCAACCAGTTCGGCCCTCTACTCGCTCAGCATGTCGGGCTTTCCATTTAGCGTCTGCTGCTTCCTCGGATTGAAAATTCGACGCCAGACGCTTGAAAAGGGCTGGGAAAAGGCGATAATAGCAACATCCATCAAGAGGATCTACTAGAGTATTTTAATTGGCCATCAAAAACTCTCGTTGATTTATGGGTGCGGGTTTATATGGTACTGCATGAATATTCAGCTGATTGTCCACCAAAGGGGACTACTCTACTGCAAGTCACGTCAAGATACTATGTTACTCCAAGCACCCATTGTTCCCTTGTCTGCATCGCCAGCCCAGTTGTCGATCATTGCAACTTTAGTAGTGGATTCCGTCTTTGGATTATAGCCCACTTACATTCGAATTTTATATCTGGCGGTAGATTTTTTGCGCCTCCTCGTATTTCTCTGATTTTCGAGCAATGATACCATGTTTTTTTATACTACTGAGTGTGGACGGATTCTCTGGGCCCAGTGCCTTTTCCCTAAATGCCAATGTTTTCCGGTGCATCTGATCTGCCTTCTTATACGTGCCAAACAAATTGTGCGCCCAGTCCAGGTTCCAAATGCTGATTTAACCGACGGGACGCTTTCCCAATATCCCGGTTTTGGGCCGTTAGGTGCTTTCTAAATTAGCAAATGGCGAACAACTTGGACAAAATGGCATAAGCAAACTGCTATCGTGTTATTAAGGTAGCAACACCACCAAATTGTTATTCTGTTACAATTAAAAGGCAATTGGATTTGTTAAGAACAGGCCTTATAAAGGCCCTGCGACCGCACGTTAAGTGCAGTTGGCTGCATTTTTCATGCGCGCAGCCAATTGAACAGCGGCATAACTAACAGGTTATGAGCCCGGAGATGTTCGTAGCTAGTGCATCAAAGTGCATTTTGCACCGTTGGAAAGCCTGAATTTCAGGCCATGTTTTGGTTATTGTTGCATCCCTACAGCACGTATAGTCGTGAGGATATTGCGATATTTGTCGCGGGGTCGCTATATTAGCGTTTGACTCAGGCCGATAGTGCGTGTTTTAAGCTTTCGGTTCGCGATTCAGGGCCAAGACCCCTGCAATTCGCTGGCAAATCGCTGCAAACACCCACTAAGGGGCCCAGATTTGATAAGATAGCCCGCTAGCTATTGCAACGAACATTAGTCTGTAGGTTACCTTGCACCCACTCAACGAACGAAATTCGATTCGTTGCGTGCACCTGGATTGGTACATATACCAGGGCACCCATTAGTTGTGGATTTCAGGGATTCCAGCCCTGTATTTCCAGTGGATTCGACCGCTGTAAATAGCAATAAGCCCTATATTTTGGCACGTATAGGCCTATAATCGTGAAAAGGCAAACGGTTGTAGAAAATCCTAGATTTGGGTATTTACCCTCAGGCGACTAGGTTAGTTGATTCTCAACTATAATTTAGGCCACCCTAAAATGGAAGACAGCCCTATGTCGGGCCTCCCATAAGTTCTTAACTACTGTGAGTTCAGGATTTTGGACGTAGCGGCCCAGCAATCTTATCACCACCAAACATGTCTGATTGACCCCCCCCCATCAGCGACCATTTGTAGCCACTAAACAGGCTGTCTGTCAGCTGCATGAATTTGGCATAGCGAGTCCTCGCCCAATGGAAAGTGGACTTCTACTTTTGGACAGGTTTCGTCAGCCAGCAGGGTTGAAGATGTGGTCGCAAGCCAAGTAGCCGTCAGCACACAGGCGAAGTACCCCTCCTTTCGCTACTGAGAGCAGTGCAGTCTTTTATAATGTCCGGGCCATGGTTCACCAAATACCTCTTTATGTTGCTGGGTAGCAAATAAAAAAGGAGTGCCATCAGCGGCCCGATAAACAAGGCTTCAATTATGATAATGTATCTCGTCGGGTTTAATTTAATGTCCAGTTTTAATATTGGTCGGGACTATCTCCAGCTCCGACTAAACGGATTCGAGATTACCTCCTGGGTATGGAGTGGAATTTTCATCACTTTATACAGTGTTAATATGTTCGCGCAATTTATGATTTTAGTGCCGGTTTTAACTGGGCTGGAAATTACCATGGAATATCTTTTAAAATGATAAATTTTGCTGGAGTTTGAGCACTTGGTTACCGCAGCTCAAGTGGCTAGAGGTTCCATTCACGATTTTATTGTTTAATTATGGTTGAGTTTGCAACATGCGTCGCGAGGTGACCAAGACGAATTTCCATTATTCTTGTACTCGATTAGGCCCGTACTATCTCAGATTCCCGGCTATTTTGGGTATATTTGCGCTCCATATGGGCTTTGTACAATGGGGTGGACGAGGGCACAAACTATTATAAATGCAATTAACGTATATATAAATTTTAATTATGCTGCGTTTAATTAATTAAGCGCCATCGGTCAGATATTAATCCCGTTCCTCAGCACGAACGACGCGACGACCCGAGCGACGCGCCACCGCCTCTAACGTCCGTTATGTAGTTTGAGCTACGTTTGAGTTGGCACTTGCCGCCACCCTAGTTTACCTAGATGGCAACACCTTGTTTCCTGATTGTCCGCCTACTTTGCCATGCCTGACTGTGATAGTGAGGTTGTTACAGGTCCATATTCCTTTGGCAAGGGATAGTTATTCTCCTAGTAAGTGATGGTTAATATTTACGAATTGATTAGCATATTATATTTAATTTAAAAATTACTAGCATATTCGAAGATGGTGGCCAAGATTATGTTTTCTCAGAATCGTATGTAAAATATTTGTTGTTCTGTTTTATTACAATATAAATACGAGCTCCGCACAATCGTAGCTCCTCGAGTTTTCGAAATATGGTTTTCCGACGTTTCCTGATTTTATTTTGGAAAAGACTTGTCGACTTTTTTAGGGGAGCTGCGGTGTTGTAAATATTTAACATTGGATGAGTGGGCGATCGGCTTTGTATTTCCAGCTATTTATTATGATCTTGTGCGAGGTGATTGGTGCAACTAGTCGGACGTATGAGTATTTTGCCTTGGTGACGTACTCCAAGTGCAAGATTGATAGGATTGAGGTTCTACGAGGGAGAAAGCTATATAACATGCGCCTGCGTACTGCTAAATGCGAATCAACTATGTAGGTTGCCAACCTCTTGTGCATGTGGTTGCGCGTGGCCAGGGTCGGTGCAACACCGGCATCAGCTGAAGGCGTAGCCCCCTAACAGGACGCAGGGTTATGCGAATTGATCCAATGCCTACGATGAGTCTGCTTCCAGGTTCCAGGTGTTAGTTCAGCCGACGGGACGCTCTCCCAATATCCCGGTTCTGGGCCGTTAGGTGTTTTCTAAATTAGCAGAGGGCGAACAGCCTGGACAGAAGGGCATGAGCAGACTGTTGTCGTGTTATTAAGGGAGCAATACCGCCAAGTTGTAATTCCGTTACAATTAGAAGGTATTTGGATTGGATCTTTTAGCGCTGCCAAGAAATTTGATGCTGTTAGCAGCGAGCAGGATTTAAACCCCAATCTCGTCAAGGTCGTGTGGAGCTTGGACGTGATTAAGACGGTAAGGCGGAGGATTGGCTGGGGATATGGACCCGAAGCATTCATGGACCCTAAATCCGACGGTTTTTCAGTACCAACCTTGCGCAACCGCCCAGCGATTTCTGTCTTAGCCAGAATATCCCACAACGGCAGGCGCTGGGCGGACTGTTTCCCAGCCGTATAATCAATATACAATGCCCAATGCAACAGGAAAATGCTTTTGCTCAGCGTTGGGCCAGAGTGAATTGAACATTAGGCGCAGCTACCCCCAATTTATCGCCCAAGCCACTAGACACAGCCGATTCACTTACGTAGCTGGGTTGATACACTCCCTTTAGGGATAGCGTAAAATATTTTTAACATAATATCTTCGCCGTCGCTCAACTGTCCAACGCAAGCAATGATGGCTCTCTGATGATGCGTTATCTCAATCAACATGACTGTCATCGATGTTTGTTTGAATGCTAAATATGGGGAATAGCCTAGCCTGTTCTTAGTTCTACCTGCCACTTGGGAAGACATCTGTTGGTCGTCCACTAAAGTAATGATTAGCGGCGAACAGCGTGTCCACTGAGCTAGTCCCCTGCCTGTCAAGCACCGATGCCAGGTTGTTTATGCTGTTAAATGTCGACGGGCTTTCTAGGCCCAGCACCTTTTGCCTAAGTGCCAAAGTTTTCCGGTGCATCTGCACTGCCTCTTCGTGTTTTCCCGGGCTACCAAGCAAGAATCCCAGGTTATTCATAGTCATGAATGAAAACGGGTTCTCAGGGCCTAGGACCTCGTATAGGGAGCGCGAGAACCAAAGGCACCGCGGACCTGTTCGCAGGAAAAGACCCCTTAACCTTGACAATCATCGTGAAAAACTCAACGCCAACAGCGAGCTGTATAGGTGATCCAAATTGATGGCGCGCTTGGGTTATAATTATCAGCATTTCAGCCCTTCCTGTCCTTCACCTATAGTAGGTACGCAATAGCCCTGTTTTCTGCTCAAGACACAAAAAACAGTTAGATAGGTACCTGTAAGCATACCGCCAAGAGCTGTTACTCTTCAGAGCTTCGCACAGAGGTGGCGGGCCTCCCGCGTCGCCAACATAACGCAGTGTAACCAACCTGGGGACTCGATTGGCCTGAGTCATCTGGCAGCCCCGTTTCTATTATTGCATCGCAGGTCGCTGCATGGATGCTTTGTTGGCAGCAAATGTTGCATTTTGAAGGTGGCACCGAGGTGGTGTTACTCGGGCCAAGCTGGAGCGCATACTACCACGTTTATAGCGAAGTTGTACGTGCTTTCTCCTACCAATACTATCTCAGAGACAGGCAGCCCTACAGGCAAAAAAAAAATACTCTGCTCCTGGGACTGCCGAGGCATTGGTGAATCTTCAGCCCAATAGGCACATGGTAGCTTGTCATTTGCGCAATGTTCTTATTGGGAACTTGATTCAAGTTTCAGCCTATTACGGCCCCCTAGAAGTCGTTTCTATAGCAGATGCATGAAGGAAAATGGTATCACCAGCTTATCATGGTTTCCGATTACCGAGCTGATAATCGTATTTAGGAATCGGTCATACGAGCTTCGGGCATCGATAACGGGGATTTTTAACTTGAGACCACCAAGATTGCCAGTTAGATTTCTTGCTCTGTGAAATGTTTTAAAGATTTCTCCACTCTTCAATGAGCCGCCCAAGGTACCTTCGGCGCATCAATGACACATCAGTGGGTGGAGGTGCATCGCCAAGTGTTGTTGGCTTCTTCAGCCTGACCGCCGCTCCCCCAAAAGTCCAAGGGTAATTGGTTACCTCACTTGTTATACAATGCAAAGTAGGCTGTGCCTGTGGGCAGCGACGAAATGTAGTCGCTCTGCCAGTGAGAGCCAAATCGGACAGGGCAGTCGCAACAACCTCAAGACCTCTTCTAGCCAAGGAATGTCTCGAGGCGCGGAAAGTTTTAAATCGCTGGAATGGTGTCTAATAAGGAGGATCGCAAGGGGCATAAGTGATTCAAGTATTCGGTTTCATCATGTATTGAATATCTTATAGCTGGTTGAAACGGCATTTTTCTCTGTGTTGCACGGTTGGCTCGTGCCAAACATGCAGGTTTTGACCGAATACCTGTTTTATTTTCATCAGAAGGTACTGTATTGGCGGTTGCGACCCTTTCAAAGGTGGAAAACCTTGATATCCAGCTTATCGCAAAGCTTCAGCACTATGCAGTACCGGAACCGCCCTGGGTAATCGCAGACGTTGGTCTCGAAATGGTCACCTGGTGTTTCCCACGAGCCTTTCTCATACCTGCCTACCTCCATGCATCAGGATCGTCGTAGACGGACATGTATGCGGTTGCCTCCTTTTTAGACCAATCGAGGTGTTGGCCATCAATTTGTCCGCATCTTCGAAATCCTTAGCACGTTCCGCCATGTTAAAACCTCCCCCTGCGTTGGTACCCCCACGTGCATCCTCGTCTGCAACCCGGTGAAATGCCGTATGTGCCATCAGACTTGATTCTTAGTCTTGTGTTCACAACTAACGATAAATGACCTGAGCAATTCTGTCTCCAGAATGACACCGATAAAGGCACGGAGAGAAAAAGAAAGACCATCCTGAGACCCGAGCAGTGGATCGGGAAGTTATGGACGATGAATCCGGCACGTATCCAGGGACGGTGGCACCCCATGCACCATAATATCTGCTACATTTTCATCTCGCTTCTTCTAGTCTTTGCGACCAACACTACAATCCAAAATTTCATTGACAAGTGTTCTTCCAATCATATTTGTTTCACTCGCTTTTTTGACTAAGTGTGGTTGTATGGGCCTGGTTTGTGGACCCAGGTTCTGGCCAGCTGAGGTTGGCCTCAATGGGCGTGCCCCCTCGTTTGTATCACCCTTTTGCACTGCTGACTGGACCGTTTGCTTTGGCTGGTGCTAAACAAGTTGTTGCTCTGCCTTGAGATTTTTCCACTGCCATCCCTCGGCACAGTCTTTGTCTCTCCATTTCTGCTTCAACTACCGTCATTTCTCTTGCCCGACCTTTCCTTGATTTCCATCCACTACAGTGTGCCATACTTGATTAACTGCGCTTCTGCCCTCCCCCCAGTTGTCCTGTTCTGCTGCTTCATTTTCCTTTCCCTTTGACTTTTTTCTTGCTCTCTTTCTTACCGGTCATCACTCGTAACAGCTCGGACTGGATTGCCCGACCTTCAACAGACTGGCCTGTACGCACGGAGCTCAGAGCCCCAAAAAGCTTTACTTGAGGCTTTCCTCGATCCGTCATGTCGAAGCTCAAGGTCAATGTTCATTTCAGCTTGGCTATCGAAAAGTTTCAACTCGCCGCCGCGTCCGAGTCTTCTGTGCCATCAGGGTGGCACAATCGAAGGTGACACTGTTATATCTACATACCCGTTGTTTGTGCTATTTAATCAAACTCCGAGGCATATGCAGCGATGTCCAACCAGCAACATCGAGAATTCAGTTGGCTACAGCAGTAAATGAAGGTGGTAAAGAATTCCATGAGGCTGTTTTTATCCAGCATTAACGTCAAAACAATAGCTATATCTATGCGTCGCAGGATTTCTAACGCTTAATCAGCATTGGGAGCATAATATCTTCAAAGCGCTATACCCTAGATCGTGCTAGCCCACTCCAGTCAATTAACACCAGTTTCAGGGTCATATGACACCTGAAGTGAAGGCCCACATTATCGAGCCACCAGGAAACGAGTGTCAAAAGCACAGGCCACACCTTATCTTGACTTCTTAGGGGTCGGTGCTGTCGCCATGCGCTTGTGCCTTGAAATACAGGGCTGGGCCTTGGAGTATGCCAGTGTTGCCATCATCCCGGCTTCCCCACGAGGTCTACAGCGTTCCTCTTAAGTTAGATAGTCGAAAATTCATAAAGCATGCGGAGGTTTCCGTACCTTATGCAAAGTAAGACCGGCATAAATCTTGATGAAGCCATGGAAGTATCCAAAAAGGATTGACACGGGGACGTAAACGGCGTCTGCTGGGCACCGCCGGATCAAACCTACAAGTTTCACCACTTTAGAAAATCCCAGGAAAGTGAGCTGCGCATAAAAGGTAAACTTCCGATAAACCGGGTTCCAGCACTCAGTTCCCCACCACAGAGCTGCCAATATGAGGAAGTCAAAGGCAAAGGCAAGTGAGGTGAAGGTCGCAATGTGTAGCGCATATGTGCACCACCATTGTTGTCTGTGGAGAAAGAAAACATCTATTAGTTGCTGGGTCTCTCCAGATCTGCGTCGGGGGGGAGGCTTACTTCCAAACATAACGCTCTTTAATTAGGCTCGTCCAGTTGCTCCGCCAGTTGCTCCTGGCCCACCTTAGACATTGGTAGAGAAACTTTGTGTTGTTTTCAAGCGTGGTTTCAACCTCGCATTCCGGCTCGTACTGAATCCAAGTTTTCCACTGGTGACTAACGAGCCAACGGCTCACAAAGTTGTCATCGTCGGCCTTGAGGATCTTACCACACCACTCCTCCTTCATGAATCCTTCTCGGAATTCGTAGTCCTGGAGGATTTCAGATCGGTAGGCGCCAGTCCGACCTGACAGGCAAGAAGTACCGCCGTCCATGTTGTGTGTTGCAGAAATTTCAAAGTTGCGTCGCTCAATGTAGGCAGCGCCCAGCCAGTTCCATACCCTGAGCGCCAACCCTCCCTCCCTAACCCTTTTTACCCGCTGGCATGTGCCAACGCCTCCAATTTTCAGGTCCTCGAACGGGGCCAGGATCCACGGCATTATGGTCGATGGCCAGGTCACGTCGTCATCGGCTATGACGGTGATGCGGGTCGTGATTTTGGGTAGGGCCTCGCACACCTGGATACGTTTGTTGGCGTACTGAGTGCTGAGAATGCAGATTTTGGAGCTGGAGAGACGTTCTCTAACCTCTTGCAGATCTTTAAACTTGTCGGCGGTTGTGACAATGATCAGCCGGTGCGGCCGTGTGGCCAGAATGCTTTCAAGCGAGGGCCGAAGCTCGTCCAAGTTGTCGTGGATCGTGGGAATCACAACCGTGACATCATCTGCGGTGTAGGAGGGCTTTATTGGGATCGGCTTAGACTTGTAAGTCCAGTGACTATAGCAGTGGACAATAAGTCTGATGTACCTATGCAGCCTGAGAAGGAAAGGTCAGTAAATTGGTTGGACCGTAGATGCGGAAAGAGACAAGGCACACACCACAGCATGCAGAATGCTATGAGCCAAGGTGTTAAGAACTTGGGAAAATATTTTAGGGACATTGTCGAAACAAATTTCAGACTTGAAAGCCAGCTTTGCATTCAGTAGTAATAAACATGGATGGAAAAGACAACTAGTGGGATGATACAGCCATTAAACAAAGCGATAAATTGCGGGGCCAACAGAAAACAGTATCATACCACGCATGATTCCATGACATCGCTCAAGCAAAAGTAGTTAGAAACGCTATTGCCGAGGGCACACTTCGGTGGGTGACGAGGTCGCATCCCAAACAAACAGCTCTAAGCTCTTGTGGGCGTCTTGGCGGGTGAACTAATAACAAGCTGCACCGCGGTTTCCGTCTAGGAGCATATCGATGCTCAAGCACGTCGTGTCTGGATGGTGTAATCATGATCACTCAAGCAGCGCACCCGTGTCAGTCTCTTCAAGCCGACTAACCCTTGACTGAACGCACCCTGTCGACCGCACTCCTTCACCCACAGCTGTTAAGAAGGCTAAAATTTAGTGAAGAGTGTGTCGATATTCATCGTTTACTCTAGCCACAAGGCTTTCCTCGTCAACAAGCAATGTCTCGTGCAGACTGCCGTTAGATTGGATGTTTACACCAGAACTTTATAGTTTACACCACGGAAAATGGAGTTCCTGCGCCCAATGATCCAAGTACATACACGCATGAGTGTAGCCAGGCTGGGCAAAGCGTGAGGTTGGAAAGGTGGCGAGTTTTTGGGGTTACATTGAAAGGTGGATATTTGGTAGTGCAGAAAATGTAAAGTGTGCGAGAGGGCGCCGGATTTGGTTTACTGTCCAATGTTCCATATGGAACTAGAACGGGCAAACTTCGTGTCCGGTTGATAATTTTCAGGCTGATGGCTGCAAGCTTGCCAATCGAAGTCAGGCCTTTCCGTCCAGCATACGTCGAGCAAGGGTGCTCATGGTTGCCTAGCGGCAGAACAAACCTCTTGTGATTGGGGACTGAATCCAGCGATCTACACAACAACTACGCCCTCTTGACCGCACTCTCTCAAAATCCTCCCCTGTAGATCCCAATTTGGTAAGGGAAACGTGCAATGTAAAGGATACCCTCGACCTAGTTCCGATGGGTATTTCGAATTGCCTTTCAACAACGCAACCAATATCAAGAGGTGCGGTCGAGAGATACGTTATATGTTGTTTCCCCCAAGAAATGAAGAATAGAACGTAGACACCACAACTAGCCAAACTGTTGGTAAATATATAACCAGCATTCGTGTGCCTTAAAACCAATATTTCTGTACCTGGAGCCGCTATCCCAGTCCTCAGAAAAGCATCGTCATGTGTAAGCATATACGGGTATGTTTCCCTTACTTTTTCTGTGAAAAAGCCTGAATCAACTAACAACTTAAGCATAAACAGAAGACCTTTACTTGTGGCCACTCCATAATCGTTGTATCGGAATGGTGCGAAAAGTATCAAAATTCTTTGCAATCAAGCATGCGATGCAAGCCCGATATATGTTATCAAATGGATGAAGAGAGTCTGTGCTGTATGTATCAACTTTTGCTGCCATATCGGCGGGCTTGCTAACACTGCTACAGCTAATTGCAAACATGGATAAACGGAAGTGATGGGAACCAAAGGTAGCCCGAATTCTGCTTCCCGCTTTTGGGCCATAAAATCTAAACGCTGGCTGTAACAGGTGTACCCTTACCTCTGTCTCTAACTCAAAACTTAAAAGAGCCAGCGGTATTGTGGAGGTATGACATGTGCCGGGAGTGAATAGAGCAATACTATGTGAACGAAAAAGAACGTTTACATGTTTGGTGTGAGCAGGGTTCCGGGGATACCTAGCTGCCGGAGAAGATTGAATCTTTTTGGGTTGCGGCGGAGACAGCATACAGGCTAACAGACATGCCAGCGCTAGAGGTCTCTCTAAGCAGACTTGCGAGGGTACGGCCGAGAGGTTGCAGCCGCCAGCATGGCCTCACCCAGGTTCCAGGTACCCACCAGGATGTGCGCGTTTCTCGTCTGTAGTCACGACTGCCGACAAGCCTGTCTTATCACTAGCAAACATATCTTGTAACGCATACCAACACACCATAAGGGACTGTCGTGATTCGCTGCTTCTCCCGTACCTTTGTATGGTCACATAAGGCGATTTATTTTGAGCCAGACTACCTGCTGAGTTGTGATAGGGAAACCCAGGACGTACGGATGTTGTTTTTGTATTTATCAATATATCTTATTCTCTTTTCAACCGGCAATCACATTCCCGGCTGCTGGTATTAGATTGGTACCGAAAACTGATGCAGGCATCCGGCTCTATCATCACGTATTTGTCGTCAGCCTAGTTGCAGAATGACTGGCACCCCAACCTCCTGTCCTTGATACAACCTTCGAAAGAACCTTCGAGGACCCACCTTAGCGGGACAGTACACCCATTAAGCCGTCACGGTAATAAGATGATTTCTCGCGAGAGAGGTGTCATAGGGTGGGTCTTGGAAGGTTACACAAAGGATTCCCTCGCCTCTTTGTCTTGATATTCCTTGCTCGGGTGGGTTTAAAATGGTCATGGATGGGGTGTATGCGTTATATTCTCGATCATGAGACCACCCCGGGAGCAGTAAATGAAACTCGGCAGGCTGGAGTCGTAAATTTATAGACTGATTTTGACAACACGCCCCCACGCGTTATCCCAATAATCGCGCTACCACATGTCGCCCCTGGGCCGCCAGCGCGCTCGATACCAGTCCAGAGAGTGATCTTGTCAAAGCGCAAGTCCTTGCCTTCCGTGAGGGCCCGCTCAAAAAAGTACGACCCCAACCGCGTCGCCCACTTATCCGTACTCAGTGGCGGGTTTTGGTCCTGACTACCGTAGTACGCGCATATAACGACACGTCTTCTACCCATCATCATCACCGGTCCAATACAACGATAAAAACAACCAAAGGCAAAACATTGTTTGTATTGTTGATCAGTAGACCAGAAAACGGCACGAGCGAAAGATAAATGATTGGATCATAGGCTTCGAACAAGTCCTTCACAGCCTCGATGACAGTTGTCAATTTTATCTGATACACCGATCGGCCCATGTCCATGAAACCTGCATCATGTACCATTCTCACTGTATGCATTTTCAAGTACCAATATTCTGTTGGGCGACTCGCAAGCCGTGAAAAGGGATATCATTATCAGCAGCTGCATTCCTATCCAGAAACATAACGACGCGCCAGACATTACAGGCGAACGAAAAAAATGCGCCCAATCACTGGGCGACAAGCCCTGAAGGGAAATATAGGTCTCTGCGTGATTCATATAGGGGAAGCTTGCTTTGGCATACATGCGAACTATAGCCATACTCTTTCCCCTTGCGATTCGTACTGGAACACGTAGGTTGCAAAGGTGCGGCAGGATTGGGCTCTTCTAACTTGTTTCTGCTCCTCTTATAGAGTTTCGTAGAGCTCATCAGTGTTGCTTGCCACCATGGCTAGCTCGATTACTTCGATAAAAAAGACCTCCGGTTGGCCGTTTGCCCGGCCCATGTCCCATTTCTGGGCGATCCAGGATATATTTGCAGTTGGCATCGAACCTAAGGTTCCAAAGGCGGACAGAGGACATGAAATTTTCCGTATTGCCCAGCTCGTAGTCGCGCCCCAGCAATGTGTCGATAAACCTGACACCAGCATTAGTGCAGAGCTTGCCCTTGGTGTTTTTAGAGTTTAACATGCGGTCCTCACAACGCTTGAGGAGGCGGCGCAGCTTGTCGTTAAGGCGCTCACCCGATTCGATAAAATCATCAACCATCTCCCTGTTCTCCAGAGTTCGGATATCCGGCATGACTTCGCTGGCACGTTTAATCTTGCCCGAGATCTGGATAAGAAGCAGCCATAGCTCGCCAGCAATGCCAATCATTTCACGACCCTCAGGTCCAGAGTGGACGTGGGCGACCCAATCGTAAATCCACTTGCCCAGGGAGTTGGCGTCGAAAACGCTACCGGCCAAGATGATGGGAATTTCGAGGGGATCCCAGTGAGATAGTGAGTAGCCCTCTGGGATTTGGTGCTTCTTGGCGTCCTCTTGAGTAGCCGGACGATGCTTGTGTTCTGGGGGAGGGGCTTGCGGTCGAGAGTACGATTCGTGTTGTCTCGACGAAGACCTTTTGTGTTTGTCGGAGCCGCCAGGGGCAGCGTTTTTGCGGGTTGGCAAAGAGGGCCGACGACTACGGGCTGATCGGCGAGGCTCCTGGCTTAATGGCGACGCCTTCTCATGCCTGGTAGACTCGTAGTAGGAACCGTAGTAGGAACCGTAGTAGGAACCGTAGTAGGAACCGCAGTAGGAACCGTAGTAGGAACCGTAGTAGGCTCCTCTGTTCTCGATCGACGTGTCATCATCCCATGACGTCTGCGGAGGATGATAGGTTTGAGAAAGCCACGAAGCAGGGTAAAATGCAGTGCCGTAGTGGCCAGAGCTGTTACATCGTGGAGATGGAAGCATTTAGTTATTTTCGGCGGAAGTGCTGGGGAAAATCATATAAAGTAACTTCAGTTAAACTGGGTACAGCAAAGAAGTTGGCAGGCTGAAGCCACAAATCCCAAACCAACTTTAAGGCCAGCGGGAGTTGCCTTTGTGTTGCCTTCCTCTTTTGTAAATGAAATGATAAAGTACACGTAGATAGATTGCTCCTAGACACTGACAGTGTGGTAACTTCCATAACGCGTCCTGTGGCGACGCGTCTCCCTTCTCTTGTTTGGCAATCCCTGACCAGCTGCCGCGTAGTTTAGAGGTGGATCGGCTGATGAAATGTACCGTATGAAAACTCTCCCCTGGAGCAATGAGTGTTCCTGCTATGCTGCATCCACGCCGCAAAGGGTAAACACCGCGTACCATATTGACGCTATGCATTGTTACAACATCCATAAGCCCACAGTGCAACTCAAAAGCAGCCATGAAAAAGAATATCTAAGGGCAGGGTTCCTTGTTTATGATTCCCCCTATGGCGAGTGAAGATATCATGCTTATCAAACCCACCCCTAGCAGCAAGGAACAGCCCGTTGTTACGCATTGAAGGAAACAAGGACTACCGGTACAGGGGGTTCTGATCGCTGGAATACCAACGAGCAGGCTTAATAAATCGTGATGTCCGGGTTACAATCTTCGCCCTCGGATTTGTTACTTCTTACCGACATGACGACGATCCCTTGCCAAAAGTGTCCTGGGAGGGGGACTAAGGACAGATGCACAGATTATGGGATCAAATCATTGGAAAAGCTCCAATGATGTATGTATGGGCTATTTAACCGCGGTATAAAATAACAAGTTTTGTTTTTGACAAAGACAAAGCCCAGAGTACAAGCAGTGGCACGTCGTGAAATCCTGCAAAATGCCAACCCAATTCGATTCAGTAAGTGAAAGCTGATATGATTTAGTTTTCCTATCCTCCGAGAGGCGCAGCGTGAAGATTGGGGGTGGTGGGTCCGTGGAGGTTGCATCGAGAGACGAGCGGTGGAGGCCGGAGGTATATGCTTGGTTGATTGGCTTTCCATAGGCAGTCGTTGCAGGGAGGTTTGCGAGTTATTAGCTTACCATCCAATCCTGGAATTTGCAGTCCTGTAGACCCAGGTGGATAAGTCGAAGGAACGCAATGGCTTTCTCCCTCTTTAATAATAGAATTCGTACACCCGCATTTGTATCCAGATTGAACGGTCATAGCCTGGTCGTAATGGCCTTTGGTGTGTATTTCATTCATCGACCACCGATGTCTCCCATGCGTATATCATTCTCACCATAGAATATACACAGGCTTTGTAAACAGCGACACCAGCAAGGCAACCAACTAGACCCCCAGAAGCCAAACATTACAACATGGTACCAGAACCACGAGCATTCTACCGTCTCTGGCAGGAAGAGCGCGTCCTTGAAGGCATATATGTAGTTTTGCCCAAACAAGACGTATGCTCTCTCAGGCTTGCGAACTCGGCCTGCTGCAATCTTGTTACCAAGCGCATCTTCCTTCAAACCCATCTGACGTTTACGGCCACCTCTTTTACCAAGGCCTCGAGAATTAAGGCCTTGTCGATGATCGGACACCACATCCAGCACCTGACTTTTACTTTTGCACACTCTGAAAGTACCTTCCTGCCCCCTCTGGTACACCCAGTTACGGGCCATGAAATGAGCTTTCTCTACACGCCCTACACCCATATGGCCTCTCCCATCAGCAGGGTAAAGTATGGCAACTCAGGCCTCGCTGATGTGCTTACTCAACAGTACCCTCCACTGTTCCACTCTGCGACCAACGTGCCGTCCTTTATCAACACCTTTCTGAACCTGCCTAACGTGCGCCATCTAACCATTCGCTGCCCTGGTCAGGACGCCAGAGAGCGTTATAGGCGGAGTATTGTGGACTATGCACTTATCAGTCTTCGTATTTGTATGGAGCGTGCACCTCTGGATAAATTGAACAAGCTCACGCTCTCATCGGTCCACCCTTCAGCTTTTTTATACCTCAGACACGCACCTGGTTTTGGATGTCTCCCTTCGGCCAGCCGCAGATGGCGCCAAATTCAGAAGCTTTACGTGCAGGTGGACTCATGGGACTTTTGCGGTCCATCACCCGGCCTCGACCACCTAAAGATCATCGAGGACTACATCCGCCTTTTCGCCCCGAACCTTTCAAAGTTCTCCTTTACATGGCTCGGCAGCGGAGGACCATGCCCAATTGCAGTATCAGACGACCCCATGGTTTCTCCCCCGCGCAGCTCCCAGAAGCTTTCCGATGAGTCCACATTTCTCATGAGTCCGCTACTTCCGTGCCATGGACGAAAGCCAATTGCCTTTCCTAGGCTTAGACAGCTGACGATTCGCAACGCAACCATGAGTGCGACCCAGACCTCGACCCTGGTTCGAACTCACCAGAGCTCCGTCCGCGATTTTAACTTTGAGAAACACGAGAGAGACCATTACAAGGCAACTGATCTCAGCCATTGCCGTACTAGTTCTGCACCGCACGCCGAGAAACGAAACCAAAGAAAATCCAAACGTGAAAATCCCCTTGGTGAGCCCTCACCAGTAAAGCGCAATCTGGAGCAGGAGGAGGCGCACCGGCGTCTGGCTGAGGACCCCGATGCACTGAAGTCGGAGTTGCAAAAGGCAAAGGCGATGGTGAAGTCCAAGCTCATGCGTGAGCCCTGTACCGGTCTCCCGCAGTCCCCGGCTGTGCTGTGCGCCAGGGATGCGATGCGTCTGAGTGCTGGTACAAGGTCTTGACTAGGAGCTGAGGAACACGAAAGCTTTCATCGCCTCTGTCCGCCTTTGGAATACATATTCAACCCTTGTTGCAAACTTGTATCTTATCCAATCCTTCTCTAGGCTCTTTGGCTTATTGTTTTTACGGATCCGCCGCATGGCAGGGTCGACAGCCTCTGCGCAGAATTTATTTTGCATTTGTACTTCATTCCAGATAATCAGCTTTTTTAAGCAGTCAAACCACTTTATAATCTCATTTCAAAGAGCAAAAGGATGTTTTGCTAAATGATAAACGGATGCGGAAAACGGAATGCGCACCACGTCCGCCGGGAAATTGTAACACTGCAACCCCAGAGGAGGCGACACACAAGGCAACACCCCCGTTTGCGTTGCAAAATTTTGCCATGGCTTTGAGCAGAAACGTTTTACCGCTGCCACTATGGCCTAAAAATTAGCTTTTATTATTTATTTTTTGATTTAATATTTATCTTGCGGTTCGTGTGATTAGACTTAGTCAGCTTTGCTGCGTTCGCAGCAAAGCTGACTAAGTCTAAGCAAGGTATTTACAAGCAGTTCTGAATGTGAGCTTGACCGCTGCGAATATTATAAAAGACTAAAGGACAGTCGATTTCAAAAATGGCGACGCAACAATGGGCAAAAAGTCGGACATTTTCTACAATGTGCCCTCCTTCGCTGCGCTCCATCAAAATGAATGCGGTGACAAAATCCAAAACAGTGCCGAGGGTGAATTTGCGGATCAGTCGTCTGACTGAACGGTCGGTTGTTCTTCTCAGCGCTTCGTCTGTAACGGCATTCAGAATGCGCTTCATGGAGCCCCATAAACGTTCTTGAAGGAGTCCGAGAGGGAAGAAAATGGCGGCGAGTAGATTGTTCCCCACGTGCAGGAGAAACAGGATGGGATTACACCCGAGGCACATGAACAATAGAAGTGCATACGGAATCCACCGATAATTCCACCGAGCATTCTTAGGGCGGTGATTGCCGAAATCTGCCGCTGCTGACAACAACATCTGGATTCAGTCCAGGGCGGCAGCCAAGGTCTGATCTTTCTTGTCATTTCGGGTTGTGAAATACGGCCAGGGATATTCAGCAGCACAGCTTTTTGGAAACTTGCCAGGCGTATCACATCCGAGTAGCTCGGACGCTGCAGCTCAATTTATCAAACCCGGTGTAGCCATCGCTTTTGTTCGGCAGCATTACATACTTGGGCAGCGCCAATCCCAAGAGTTCGAGGGGGAAATGGATCCTACTAATAGCAGCCTCACAGGTTCCCGATATGCACCTCTCCTCCATTACTGATGTTCCGCATACGACTACCAGACTGCAGCCAGGATGAATAAGGGTGCACCACATTCCTTTGCGTACCCCTGTTATTTTAATAAGAACATGATTTTCTATCGTTCCTTTGCTCTGCATGCGTTCACACCTTCGAGGAGAAAGGACACACCCTCTCGGCCGGATCCTCGTCACAATGCCCCCACGCGAAACGTTCGTTCTTGCGCCACTAGGCTGTTGATGCCCCTCACCGCTAATATTAATATCACTTTTCACGGCTTGCGAGTCGCCCAACAGAATATTGGTACTTGAAAATGCATACAGTGAGAATGGTACATGATGCAGGTTTCACTGCCGAGTTTCATTTACTGCTCCCGGGGTGGTCTCATGATCGAGAATATAACGCATACACCCCATCCATGACCATTTTAAACCCACCCGAGCAAGGAATATCAAGACAAAGAGGCGAGGGAATCCTTTGTGTAACCTTCCAAGACCCACCCTATGACACCTCTCTCGCGAGAAATCATCTTATTACCGTGACGGCTTAATGGGTGTACTGTCCCGCTAAGGTGGGTCCTCGAAGGTTCTTTCGAAGGTTGTATCAAGGACAGGAGGTTGGGGTGCCAGTCATTCTGCAACTAGGCTGACGACAAATACGTGATGATAGAGCCGGATGCCTGCATCAGTTTTCGGTACCAATCTAATACCAGCAGCCGGGAATGTGATTGCCGGTTGAAAAGAGAATAAGATATATTGATAAATACAAAAACAACATCCGTACGTCCTGGGTTTCCCTATCACAACTCAGCAGGTAGTCTGGCTCAAAATAAATCGCCTTATGTGACCATACAAAGGTACGGGAGACGCAGCGAATCACGATAGCCCCTCTGCCTCTTAGTTTCTCGGAGCTTATCGTCAAGCAAGGAGCCCCAGGCTGGGTGATTCAAAGCCCCGGGGACAACTGGCGGCCGGAAACGATCAAGGTCGCCCAAAGCAGACTTTCGAGGGTATGGGCAACCCCGGTTAACTCGTATGTGTGATTACCCCCTGCGCGAGCATGGGTGTAGCCGATGTGAAGAAGCTGGCATCCGGAACGATTAGTACTGCTACTATAAAAAGTGACTGCGTCCACACCCCAGCTCCAAAGCAGCCGTGAAAAAGAACATCTGATGACCGGGTACATGCTCCCTGTTCACTCAGTGGATAGACAACCAAAACAACGCGCCACCCGCAAGCAACACAAATCATGCCCAATCAACCTGAAAGATAAACGGTGAACAAGGAGGCCTCCACAAAGGAGAAACTGTGTAACTCACAAGCCCATATCCCACCACACCTGCTCTTATTGCTCGCCGACTAAGGTGGGACGAGCAAACAATGCATACTGGATCCACAAAGAACGCCCACAAAAGAAGGATGCGGCCAAAGCATACGTATGCAGCCAACGTGGCAATAAGCGAAGGATTGCCAGGATATGGGCAGTCTGTTCCGTAATAGACGCAGTCCAGTCCCCCTCTCTCTCCTAAGATGATCCACTCTAAATAATCGCCTCCTCCTCTACGCGTGTTGAGTGCTGTTATTTATCCAAACAAACCCGCCGATCAGTCGCGTCTTATGGTTGGTTGTTCTCCTTGGTTGAGAAGTAAGGGTAGTGGGAGCGTCGTCGCGAGCGCCAGTGCTGTTTAGGCTCTGATTGGAGATTCCAAAGTTTTCACGGTTGTTAGGTTCCAACTCAGGGATATGATGCAAGGCCGGCACCAGTGGCAATCGGCTCCATTTGGACGCGAACGTGAACTTGGTATATCATTACGCGCCAAAGTCCTCGCTGAAGCGTGTCCATCTGGCGTCAGGGGGCACCTAGCAAGTCGCCCGTGCGAGCTCACGGCCATTTTCGTGGGAATCTTGGCTATAGACGCTTGAAAAGGGAGGATGTGCTTGCCTGTGGAAACCTGTTCCCATGATTCTGCCGTAATGTATTGAGATCGATTTCTTTAATCTCTAACGCTGTTTTAGAAACAATTCTGTCCGTTTTGTCATTCCCAACAAAAGTATCGACCCGTCAAACACACAGCTACGTCTCGAACCATGGATTGTGCAACATTTGCCGTATACCACGACGTCGACCATTTCGATGCTGGTAACCTTGCCGAGCAGGCAAGCCAAACCAGTTCTCAGTCTAGTGGAGGTATCAACCTTCATGATCCACTTCATCCTTTATTGGTGGGATCTTTTGTTGCTGCCTGGGGTGGGCCCGAAAAACCGACTGCGCAAATGGATGAAGACGAAGATCTTCCTTTACCATGGGGTCAACACTCCCTGAGCTCAACCGGCCAAAGTCAACTTTATGGGCTCCAGCAGACAGCTAATACGGATCTTGCGCAAACCACCATCTCCCTGGAAAAAGAGAAAGTCGGATATCCAGTTATGGATATACGTTGGGCGATGAGCCGCCATACAATTGCGAGGCCACCGACAAAACCCACCTGAAAGCAAATTGTAATGCTGGTGGTTGTACCCCAGTCAATGCTGCTACCGCTACCGGCAGCCAAAGGTGCGTTTTGCAAATCGAAGAGAGGGATGCGGAAACTGGCCCGACTCAGGTTGCCATGAAAGGGACCTTGTCTAAAAGTTTTAAAGCAACAGGAGAAAATCGAGGGGCCGGAAACCAAAGCGCAGCAAGGCCAATGGGGTTAAGAAATATTGTTGTAAAGACTGTGTGGCAAGCTATTGCACCCTGTCACATCTGAAGCGCCATCAGAAGTGAGTATCTCTATCTCGGGATGATCGCACTTAAAAGATAAAAATCACAAAAAGCCAAAAGCTAAACAAGCTTGCAACAGGAAACATAGTAAAACCTTTGATTTCACCTGTTTAATATGTCAAAAACAAGAAACCCGCAAGGACAATTTTGCCAGCCACGTCTACAAACACACCAAAAATAATGGCGGTTATGCAAGGATCAAATATCACCCAAAGGCAGAAAATTACTTAAAGTCCATCAAGAACGGCGAACCTATGGAGACGTTAAAGTGATGACTTATCGTGATTAGATCGGCAACTCACCCACGTGGGTCAGTCGTGAGTTGGAAGGCTAAAAAATATCCGGGTCATGCATCTAAGTTTTCGGGGATAGAAGAGTGTAAATGTTACGTCGTTTTGACCTTGTTGATTTGAGTTTGGCCTACCAACTGTCGTCCCCCAAGGAGTTCTAATTGGCTCAAAATAAGGCAACGTTCCAATACTAGCTGAAAATCTTTATTCGCCGACGCATCTTCCAACGTCTCCGACTGACCGACGTAGGTGTAGCTGCCGTTCAAATCACAAGTCGTCTTCTTTAAACTCTCCTGTCAGTTCGAGTCAGGCCACCATCTGCTATCAGGCGTGACGAATAGATCTCACAGGTAAATGGCAGGGCCGGAAGAAATCCGTATGGTATTACGCGCGATTTCATGAGACAGTGATAGCACCTAAAAGACTCTGATCTCCTGTGAAACAGCCTGACCGCAAACTCGGGCTTACAGCAGCAGCAGCAGCACATTTCCGTACATAAGGAATGCCGATGGCTTTTACATCCTAGAACATACCAACAAGCCCACTGATTAGTCGGCGTGAAACCAGCTCCAACTTCTCCAGCGAGACACCTCCGCCCCACCGTGCCCCGTATCACAAATTTGTCTGGAAAAGCAGGACAGACGCTTTCCAGGCGTGGATCGAGACATCCCCAGGTATTGTTACGGCTTTATGCAACATTTCCACTTGACGAAAAAGCTAACAATATGAAATCAGAAAGTGGTATGCCGTCGCCGTCGCCGTCACCGCCGCCGTCGAACCATCTATTGTTCTATGGAGAAGATTTCCCCCTGGGTAGCATGATCATGATCTGGCAAAATCCAGATTTGCAGAAGTTGGTGGACGCTGAAAAGCGCAACCGGGCTAAATGGTCTGTATACCATCTGCTATCAGGCCTGCAAAACCATTGTGGCGAACCAGGTTGCAACGTCGTTAAGGAGGTAAATAACATCTACATCGACGAACGAGGTGCCCACAGACGTGGCAATAGAGTAACACCAGTTCCTACGGACGACATTATGGAAACTATCCATCCTCCTGACGAGATGGGATTTTCGCGTGTCCAATATGACGCAATGACCCCTGAACAGCGGCAGGAAATTTACAGGAAGAAGGCAAAAATGCCCAAAGATCAATGGCTTTTAGCCAGGAAGGAGGCAAGAGAGAAGGAGATCGAAATGTACAAAGAGGATCAAAAAAGGAGAGAGAAGGAGCAAACGATGATTATTGATGATTTTACGTATTGGGAGGAGAAGGAAGCCTATCTCGCTGAAAAATACGCAAGCTTGATTGGTGCGGAGCGTAAGTATATTTACCTGCTTTTGTCACCAAAATGAATGGAAAAACTTAGCTAAGATCACGCTAGGAAAACCCGGAGACGATGAACTGCCAGACGCTACGCCGTCAAGAGTTTCAAATAGGAAACGCCGTCACCCAGATGGTGACGCAGATCAAGTAAATTCGCGTGCTGCTACGCGTCGCAAATTACAACAGCCAAACTCGACCATCACTCCAGCTTTAACACGACCAACAGCAAGGGCCTCAAAACTACGCGAGAGAAGAACAACCACAATCGCCGCTTCAGTAATGGGCAGTTTCTATGACGAAAGTGTGAGGAGAAGTGCCCGGATTGCGAGGCCGCCAAGGAACCATACTTTGCATAATAGGTCGTCATCCAGGACTAAAAGTACTAGAAAATAATCGATGTTTCTGTCGACGGGTCTGGGTCAGACTGAGCGACGGCTCTGGCCGTGGACTGCTCATGACAGCTGGGATTACAACATGCGTTCAGCTCGGTAATTAGGTCACGTTCTTCATCACATGACTTGTGGCTGTATTCTTATCAATGCATACTAGGACAGAAGCACGATAAACCAACACTCCCCATATTTTCAGAATGGAGCTACAGCAGCGGCTGTAAGTTCAACCCCTAGGTCAGCCAAACAAGCTTTTGTGAAACATAGATGCTCTGCAAAACTTAACAACACGCTATTTTTGCGTGCCTCAACTCCGCTTTCCCATCCAAGCCCAACAAGCTTGCTTCAATTATCGGAAAAGCTCCCCTGCTAGTGGAGTTTGGTAGTTGTGACGACTTACAGGGTGTCCAATAAAAATTAGGTAAAAACCGGCGTGTATACCACCCTTGTATTTCAACACAAAGATAAGACAAACCATAAGACGCGACTGATCGGCAGGTTTGTTTGCTTTTATGCTTTGAGATACACAGAGCAGCAGTTTAGCACGCGCTGTAGAGGAAGCGATCTTCAAGTGGATCATCCGGAAAAAAACGAGCTCTAAAGTACTTGAGCAGCGGGGCTGGACTGCGTCTGTCGCGGAACAGACTGCCCATAGCCTGACCACTCGATAATTATTTCTGTCTTGGCTGCATGCGATAAATATGCTCTGGCCATCTGTTCGTGGATGGCTGCTTGCTTATCCAGGGGTCAGTTGGTGAGCGAAAGGGGGAAGGTGGGGTGGTATCATTGGGTTTGCGAAGCCACCCTTTGTGCTCGTTGATTGACCGTCCCCGATCTGTAAGGCAAGCCGGGAATTCATTGGCGTTCATAGGCCTTTGAGGGTCAGCAGATCGTGGGAACAATCCAATTACAAACGGGTATAAGTGTAAAAAAGCTGGGCGGTGCATAAAGGCAGCTGGAGAGGTGGCGGGTTCTTGAAAGTTGCTTCGAAAGGTGGCTGGTTGGTGATGCAGTAAGCGGGAAGTGTGCGAGAGGGTGCCGTGGAAACTGACTGCGGATTCACATCTCCGTGATGTGTTAGGCTGTGATCATCTCTCGGATCATGGCTTTGGCTCGCATCCGGCCGTTACCCTTACAAGGTAGGCACGAGTTCCACAATACCCGCAAGCAAAACGTTCATTCTCGCGCCACTGGGGTGCTAATGCCCCTCGTCAGAGGCGGCATGCAGCCAACCGGCCGATGGTTATTAACTGTAATTTCTGAGTTACAGTTTCACTTATGATGGAGACCGCCTTGTTCACCCCTTACTTTCCACAGTGATTGGGCGCATGTTTTCGTTCACCTGAGGGTCTGGCGCGTTGTTGTGTTCCTGGATGGGCGTGCAGCTGCTGATCATGATATCCCTTTTCACGGCTTGCGAGTTCGCATAATAGGATAATGGTACTGAAGTAATGTATAGGGTGAAAATGGTACATGACGCAGGTTTCATGGGCGTGGGCTAAGTGGCTTGGTAGGCGGGAGACGCGTCGTCACGGGCGCGCTATGTATTTCTTATCGTAATCGTATTCTATCACTTAGCGGTGGTTTGTTACAAAAGGTTATTGAATCGTCTGTGTTTGACAGTGAGTCTGTGTTGTGGGTGCTTTGTTTTTTATTTACCGGAAAATGAGCATTGGACTAGCCCGATCGACACTTCTTTAACTGCGCATCCCAAGTATCCTTTGCATTCGACCATATATTGCTGTGCTGAAGGTGACCAAGCCTTTGATATAATATATCACCTGCCGGTCCTCCGCCTTGGCCCTAGTTTTTGCTCAAGTCATGCCCTCCATGAAGTCTTATTTCAACCCGCTGTCGATCGTACCTGACACAGGTCGTCATCGGCTCCCAATGCCACTAATGACCTCCTCAACCTACACAGACGAGTTTCGATCCCTAACTGACGCCGGGAAGGCGGAGTTTATAAATGGACGGTTGCTGCAAGGCCAGCAACAGGGTTTCCACTCCTTAATCGCCGGCAGCGAACGTGGAACAGCGCGGTTTCCACCCAATGATTTGACCAGAAATATTCCCAAATGTAAGTACTTGTAAAAAAGTAAAAATGTCTTTGGCTACAGAGCAACTGACACGCTACTAGCTTATAACCGGCTCAAAACTATCCAGCGTCGAGCTGACGATAAGACCAAAAGAATCCAAAAATTGGAGAAGCGTATAGCTTTACTAGAGCTAAAGCTGGGAATATCGTACCAATCGCATATCAGGAGACAGACCCATGGCCCAGCATTCTCTCTGTCTCCATATGAGAATGAGAGCCAATCTATCCGGCTTCCGGCCATTCGTGAAGCCGCGCCAAACAGAGCCGATCTGCCCATGAGGAAAGCTCCGAACAAACACCAGTCTAGAAGCTGTATTGAGGGGCGGCGCAGTAAGATGCTAAGCTTGTCGGATATTTGCACACCACCTGATGAATTTCACGCTGCGAAAACTCGAAAAGAGACTCGGGTCAAAAAGGAAGACATTTGCAAGCCGGCGAAGACTTGTGTGGAGGACACTGGAAGCACACGAGATCACCCGATTGTAGTCGAGTAATGGAGACACCCAGCTTTCGTCACCTTCTCTCTCAAATTAAACAGCTCAGTATTTACGTAACTTTTTTGTTAGCGGGTAGCGCAAATTCAAAAATTAGGATTTCCCTCAAGGCATCGGCAAGTCAAGTGTAGCTAAGCTCCCTAAAACCAAAAGTGGCATGATTTACCCCTGTGATAGAAGTTAGTATGTTTTCAACAAAGGCGTCTTCCTGCAGAACGAAACTGGGCACAAAGTATCATGTATTCTCGAATATTTTGGAGGTTTCTTATAAGGCGATGAATGGCAAACACTACATTTGCGGGACAGGCTATGCAACTAACCATTCTGCGGTATTAATTGGAAGCTACGCATCTTCCAGCCAAACTTGTGACTTGAGTAAAAACAGGGCCAATCTGCGACCCGCAGGGTCTCACGTTATGTCGAGCGCGATGGATGGAGTACCCCCCCTCCCCCCGGGCAATTGAAAAAAAAAAATGAAAAACAAAAAGAAAGCTACTTACTCCGCTGCTCGAGGTATCCCGTCAATGAGGTTTGACTCCTCATTCCCGCCACATTGCTTTCCCGGTTATTGGTCGCTGTGCTGTGTCATGCGGTGTTACGATCCCCAGGATTATTTAAAACAACTGCACTTACTGGTTTTTTGCTTATTCTGGGCAAAAGTTCGTTCTCTCTACACCTCATTGTCACTAGGTTACATTTGCTGTTGTTGGCGGAAAGACCGAAAAAATTGTCTACCAGAATCACAAATATGGTCGTCCAACCTAAACGCCTTCCCACAAAACATGTGGAATATCCGAAGCTCCTGGTCCTCGCACTTGAAGAGATATATGGCAAGGGGAATTTTGGTGTTGAAATAATTAGCAACGCATACAGTATCACCAGCAAGACATATGAGGATATAGATATGGTGAGTAAACCATATCTGCAGATTCGCGTCAGTTCTAACCGCCTTCAAATCTACCCACAATAGAGTGTTGTTGCATCTCTTTACCGGGCAAAAGCCAGTCTAAACAGGCCCCTTCATCAAAAAGGTTCTGAATTCACGCCCAAAGAAGGAGAGAAAGACTAGGGCCCTGCCCAAGTGCGGAGTCGAACCTCTGCTCAACAGGGCGGTCCTATTCCATTGGTGACCGTTATGTATGCCCCATTATTCATTTGTTCCTGTTTGAAGGTTGCATTCATGCGGAGTGTGGTGCTGGCATGAGACCCTGTCAGGCATATTTGGAGGGTGGCAGTTTTAGAACTCCAATCCAATGGCGGTGTCGGCCAGACACACAAGATGACACGCGGGAGGTTTACTGCTCTCGAAATGGCACCACTTCCCCTCGCCAGGTCTCTAGGCATGCATCCGCTCACAAGCCCTTTCTTAGAGGGAGGTCGTGAACATGGAACCCGCCCAAAGTTTGGCTTAACCGAACAATCTCTGCGTTGCAACCTGGAACCAAGGGCGTGCCCGCGTCAGCCTTTATTCGCAATGCATATGATATGCGCACGGAGAGGAGGAAAGGAGGCAGATGCCGGCCTTTGATTCCAGTCCAACGGACACAACGAATTTTCCATAATACATGGGTGAAACCGTGCCATTCCGGTCAACCCTCTAACGGCTCGTCTGCAATCTCAACGATGGCTGCAGTTGGTGCCTCTGACTCTATGAGAACAGGCGGGAGGCCAGACTACTTAGGTTGACCTCGGGCAGGAGGTGCCACTAGACTTGGTTGTTAATCTTATGTTCACAACTGACGCTAAATGATTTGAGCAATTTTGTCTCGCCAAAAATCCAACCTTGTCTGGAGGGTCTAAGTTGCATCCAGCACTTTCGATATTCCGACCAATAGCAGCTACCTGACACGAAGAACCAAGGCCAGGTCTGCCAATAGCATACTGTGTGGGCACCATCCACCCCTTCTCCCCTTCCCTTCAACCGACTGACCTAACACCCCCCCCCCCCCCCCCCCCCCCCCCCCCCCCCCCCCCCCCTCACTCGTCGTGTATCCGGTTGGAGGCGACGCGACGGCATGTTATCCCAGTCATTGAGATTGAAAGGGCGGGAATTGGCCCAGTCCGTAGGCCGTGGTCACGTTGGTGAAGGGATGGTTACTGATGGATTTTAGTCCACAACTGGCAGCACATCGCTGTATTCGAGTACACTGGCACAGACCTTAATCAAATTCGCTGGACAATGACAGACCCCGATATCATCCTCTACCTCTACCCTATCGATGGCTTGGGCAACAAAGGCGCCTCTTACGCTATTTCCCTGCCCGAGAATAAGTCGAGGTTCGTCCCAGCGGCCGCCAGCAGTAGTAACAATGTTCGCCGCAGCCGTCAGGACAGGGATGCGACCGAGGAGCCCGAAGAGCGTGGACGCTTCAATGGGGACCCTTGTATCGTACTCAGGTTCAGCCAGGGCGCCCGAAGCCGTCTTGGTGTCGTAACAGGACGTGCACCGGACGTTGACTTTGTGCTGCCGAAACTGCCGGGAGTTAGCCGCTTCCACCTCTCCTTCACCTTTGACGACCAGAATCGGCCGATCGTCCGAGACCTGGGCTCTCTCTGGGGGACGAAAGTCACTTACGACGGGGAGAAGGGCGAGAGCCGGTCCAAATTCGACTGGTTGCTACAAGCACCTGGTTCCGTGCGCAATGAGGGCAAATTACCTGTTCTTGAGGTGACGCCGCATATCCAGTTCCGGGTTTTTGTTCCCCCGCGCGACTTCACGTCCCAGGATCACATCGACCGAGTGACTGCCTTTCGACAGGGCACGGCCGACCCCGGAGGCATGCTCGCCTCTTTGGTCCTCCACAGCGGGTCAAGAACCACGCTTCCGAGTGGAACCCAGACGCCGGCGCATCCCTCAGGAACCATCTTGTACAAAAGGTTCCTCGGTAATGGCGTATTTGGCGTCGTAAGCTACATTTGGAACGTGACGACGGGAGAGGAGTACGCCGTGAAAGAGCCGCTGTTGGAGGTCATCCGAAGCGGCCAGGTTATAATGAAAGACTGGAAGAAAGAGGCCAACATGATGGGTGCCCTCTCTCACGTTCGTTTACTGCATATATCCTTCTCCTTCCCTCCGTAATAGAAGGATACTAACAGCCTGGCGCGTAATCAGCCCCATATTGTCGCTTTCCGAGGCGCCACCTACGCTCCGCATCCTCAACTGAAATTCGAATACGTCCCCGGCGGTTCCCTCGATGCTTGCAACGACCTTTCGACGTTCGAGAATGTCCAAGTGCTATGCCAGCTGCTCTCAGCGTTGCGCTATCTGCACTCGCGCGAACCCCCCATTAGCCACCGCGACATCAAACCCCAGAACATACTCGTACAATACCACCGTCCCAACGAGATTCATGTAAAATTCGCCGACTTCGGACTCGCCAAGGCCGCTTATGATTTTAAGACGTTCTGCGGCACGCGGCTGTGGATGGCGCCCGAAGTGTACAGCCAAGGCGACCCGTACAGCGTCGCCGTTGACCTGTGGTCGCTCGGCGTCGTTGTGGCGTCGAAGGAATGCAAGCTTCCCAAACAGAAACCGGCGTACGAATCAAGCCCGGTGGATTGGAGCCGTGCGGTGATGAGGCACGTTTCCAGATCGGCGCAGACAGGAAACACCCTGCTCGCGTTTATCCTTGAAACAATGCTGGTGTTGGATCCGCGCGAGAGGAAGGACGCGGCGTATTGCCACGACGCGGCCCTGCAGCTGAAAGACAATGACTTACGACTAGCGTCTCTGGATGTTGCCGAGAGCATTGGCAGCGAATCGAACAGCGGCCTGGTCGCCCAAGCGACGACGGGCTCGGCATTTCAGGGCCGCCGCCATCCCTCGCCGGTGTACGAGGACGTAGAAAAAGAATCCACCATCCGCCGACGTTCCCTTATCGCAGACCTGGGCTGGCGAGGCACAGACATGATCGACTCAATCATCAACCCGACCGAGTCTGGTGGGAGCTCTGAAACTTCTTACCGCCAGTTGCGCTCGGATGCCCCAACTCCCGACACCCGGGCTGGTGGCAGCTCTCGCATTCTCCCGCTGGGCAATCTACTCGAGGGCGACCTACAGGAAACTGCAAACGGGGAGGCCGGGCACTCTACTTTTAGAGAAGCACATGGTGTTTCCTCTCTTGTTCTCCAGCACCTTGGTCAGGAGGTCTATAAAAAATATGATGGGGATCAAAACAACTCTGAGTTGGCGACAGGGGATTCACGCCTACCGCACAAGAGAGAGAGGCCCAGCGAGCGCAGCTCGCCACGGTTGGCTACCTGCTCTCCAGACCCGGATACATGTGTCAAACGTAACAAGACTATACGGGCGACGACCATATTGGATGGGAGTGATGCGTCTACGGCTTGCCGGGGCATGCAATATAAATAGCTAGCCACATTTCAAATAATTCAATATCCCATTCGGCTCCTCTTAGCTGCCGACTTAATTTGACGTGTCGCGACGGGTGTCACGTGGCACTTGCAGGGAGGCGATGCCTGTGCTCAAAGGGAGCTGGCACGTGCTCACAAGACGCCCTGTGAGCCACCCGGCCACCGGCCGAAATGCTCGTAAGGGTCCTACGAGCACTAAAAATAGGGCACCAAGTCGCCCTCTACCCTCTAAATAGATTCACTTCTCTATACAACACTCAATACAGATGTGCCCCTAACAGGGGCTTTTTGGCTGTCACATGACGCATGCGGCATCTTTTCCTACCTCCCGAGTTAGCCTTTGCTGCGCCGCCGAAGTGCTTGCCCGGGAGTTAGCCGATCTCAACCTCCGGGTAACCGATGAAGGAAGCACAGTATTTGTCGGACGAGATCTTGACGTAGCCGCTGAGCCATTGCCGTTGTCCTCCCCTTTCGTTCTCTTCGGCCGAAGCCGCAGGGATTTATAGTCGTCCACATTATCATCCTCATCGCCACGCCTCCTCTTACCACTCAACCGTACGCGTCCTGCTGAGCTGTTCCGCGAATCTATTTTCACGCTCTGCTTCGCTTCCCCCTGATGCTGCTTGGACATGTCGGCGTCCCACGCCCGCGCCTCCGCGAGGACCCACTGCACCCGTCTCCGCTGCTGGCGAGCGGCCCTCTCCTTGCGTTGATACGCAGCGGTATCTCGGATAAAACTACCTAGCGCTTGCCGGGTCCAGTCCAGCTCGGCTCGAACTGCATGCAGCTCTGCGGCCAGTGAGTTAAAATCAGCTGCAGCTGCAGTTGCGGCAGTTGTAGTAACCCCTTTGGTACTTTGTCGCCGCTGCCCGAAGCGCGACCCCTCTGATGGGTCGGATTGGAGGCTTCCTTTGTCTTGGGCACTTCCCGCCCCTCTCGCCAATTGGTCGAGTATCTTACTCCAGGCGTTGTTGTACCTGGAATCTTCGACCTCAACGGATATGTCGTAGTCGTACTTCTCTGACCACCATTGTTCGAAGACGAGATATTCAAGCCACGTGTCCCACGGCCTCTGCTGGCGTGGGTCCTTTTTCAGCCGCAAGGGCTGGCGAAAGTTGTAGGGCGCGAGGCGTCTTGCGACCTCGCCCTTGTAGGCAGCAAATTTCTTCTCCCCAGGAAGAATCTGGAACGCCGGCTTCTGTTGCCACAGCCGCTTCACAGTCTCCTCAAACGAGCTATCGGCGACCATCTCGTGTGCACCTATGTCTTGGTATATGCGCCTCTCCGCCTCGAGGAAAGCAGTGAAAGCTTCCCCATCCTCGGCACTGCCAGGGCACCGATTGTGCCACTGAAACTTGCAAAAGTCCCACCAACGGCTCAGCTGCCTTGAGAAGACGGTCCACCTCTCCTCGCCCCGGCGCTCGAGGTCCCAGTCTGCGCTAAGCCACGGCGAAAGAACCCCATCGCTGCCGGCTGCGACATTATGGTTCTTGAGGATGAGCCTGAAAGTCTTGAGTGTACAAATGGGCTTGCTGCCGCTTCGCAAGAGCTCGTGGTAGCTTGCCGACTCCACGTCCTCTGCCGTGGTGGGTGGTGGAGTGCCTTCGGACGACCGGGATGGGCTTGGCAGCGATCGTGATGTCCCAAATGCTGGAGAGTGGCCGTCATCATCTTTATCGCCGTGATTATCGTCGCCGCCGTCGTTGTTTTGGTCTACGGCGATGCTCGTCAGGCGACTGAGAAGCGCGCTGATATTGACGGATTCCGACGTAGCTGTCTTCTCTGCCAGCAGAGCTGCCGCTCTATATACATAATAAATGCCCTGTTAGTGGAGAACAATTAAAACATTAAAAGCTTGATTGTCTCGTCACCTTAGCCTACTCGCTAGCTGAGATCGCTGGCTTGTCGAGAGGCTCTCTAGATCGATAATGTTGGAAACGTCGAATCCGCCATCCGCGCAGCCGTTCCTCTCGAGATATTCAACAAGCCGGGTCGATTCGATATTTAGCAGGTCCGACGCTCTGGGAGCTTCTCCTTCTCTAATCGGCATTGTGATCGCGTCGGCGTAATCTGGGGAGATGCCGTTCTCACGGAATGTCGCGTAAACAAAAATCAGCCCCTCACACCGATAACTCGAGCGTCAGATCCAGTCACGTGACACTGAGGGAGCTTATCAAGATATTCCATGCCAATCAAATCAATGGGTTTAACAAACCTCTGGCGTCAACACTGCGCCGACGCGTCTGCCACCAGAATGTCGGCCAAACGCCAGCGCTGCCCAAGGTTGCTAACGGCTAGGACGCCGTCCAGCGCGGCGACGAAATCGAAATCTCGCGCGCTTGTTGACGCCCAGATTACTGCACCTTTTTTTTAAAGATCTTGGATAGGGACAAGGTGTGTTGAGGAGGCTGAATGAAAACTCGAAGGCCGCGAACTTAGAAACTTAGAGAGGTGTTGGATGCAGCATGCACACTGACCCGCAAAGCGTGATGCGGGGGGATCTTCAAGGGAAAAGTTAAGATCGGTGTGAGTAACGGTTGGCGCAGACGAGCTGCGGCTCTGCACACAGTATGAGTCAAACTTGATGGGCCAATCGCTTCCGTAGTGGGTCCAGAGCTGACCGTGATGAGGTCACGGCCACAATGAACATGAGGCGGGTTGTGACATGCGCCACACTTTAGGTGGCGCAGTGGTTCCATTTTGTCTCAAAAAGCGGGGATTACGCTTCAGCGTAGCCGCGGTCCTGTGTTCTTTTGGCCGCTGGGGAAGATACTTGGTCCTCCCAAAAATCTACACTAGAAACACAATTTGCCCACCCTCTTGGTTCGTGCGATCATATTCAGTGCTCGAACCAATAAAATATCCCTCGAAAAACCGACGAGATAATATCAGCCAGTCAGAACTGCTTCTTGCTGTAGATTCCAAGTCATACGCTGTGACTTCACGCATCGGGACGAGGCATTCGCCGAACAGCCTTTCCTCACCATTCTACGAACCTTGAATTGAAGACTCCCTCGAGGTAAAATATGCCCTCGGCAGCCAATGAACCTCATGGCAATCCAGCTGACCGAGTCTAGGATTGCCCCTTCGCGAAAAGAGCACTTTGCTTCTGCACCGCCCCTTGTCCCCTTCCAATCTATCCGGAAGTAGAAATAAGGTGTGGCCCGTGCTTTTCACGCCATTTTCCAGGCAGTTTAACATGGGCTCCTTTCATCGCAGTGCGCCAAACGCACGGAGTAATAGGAGTTGCCCCAGTTTTGGCTCGTTCGGAAGTTTTGGTACAGCAATTTCACAACGCTCAATTACAAAAATACATCTGTCGCGGAAGGATGCCCAGATATGGAGAACTGTTGCTCAAAAATTGCATCAACTTGAATGCAACGGGTCATTTGAATAGTTTTAAGGCGCTTTGCTTATTTCGGCTGTTTAGGTTTTTCGACGGGTTTGTGCGAGAAGCACGCAAGGAGCGCGACGAGTACTACCGCGAGAAAAGGGCCAGAATGCAGCGGGGTCGGGAGGAGGGCGCCCGGCGACGCGCTGCAAAACAGAACCAAGAACTCCAAGACCAAAAGCGCGCTGGCGAGGGCAGCACCGCCGCGGCCGGGCCACAAGACAAAGCTGCTGGCCCTGAATTGGACGTTTCGATACCAGCCGGCGCTACTGTCCCTAGCCCATCACTTCCCACCCGAGATGTCGCCAATGATCCGCCGCCATTATCACAGCCGCCGAGCACACCATCATCCGATCTCGAAACCTCATTCGATCAGTCCCCATACACCCCCGCGACGACTCCCTCGCCCCGCAGAGCACAGTCCGACTCGAGGACTGGTAAACGCAACATATGCACCGCCTCCAACTCCACTACCGCAAAGACGGCGAACTTACCCCATACCACCACTAAACATACAAAAAGAGGTCGCGCTGCTTCAGAACAATCCTGTGAGGATGAGATTATTGCAATAGGTGAAGCTTTACTACGATAGCCGCGAAAAAAGAGACGCCGCGTCTCGTTACAAACCGAGAGCGATATCCCGGCGGGGAACGTTCAGATACAAACCAGCGCTGCGGGTACCTTAGAGGCTACCTGTGGAGTCCTGAGCGAGGCCGATATGTTTGCGGCAGCAACGATGGACGCCTTACGGAAGCTATATGGGCTTATGGGCGATGATGGCTCCTCCAATTTGGATAAGATAAATGCATCGCCAGGGACGGAGACAAGCACAGAGTTGCGGCATATCGAAAGAAGCCCCATCTCGGACATTGTACAACAGCCACTGCCACTAGGTTTTTAGGATTAAACGCAGCCTCTGTCCCCTTCGCTGGAAAATGACGAGTGGCCGTATATGCCCATCGTGGAGTCACAATGGCCATTCGACTGAACGAAAATGTTGTCATGTGGGCGCCAGCATCTGTGCAATGCCGAATACACCGCACGCAAGTCGTAAAATAAAAACTCGGCTCGATCTGAGGATGAACTGGCCGGACGTCGCTATCCTAGAAACGAGCTTGAACAAAAACCCCAGCCCCAGGGAGAAGAAGAAGCCGAGCCACAGTCTAGCAACGTGGTTGTAGGGAGACACGGAGATACGGTCGAAGTCTGGCATACAGCGTGAAGCCCGTAGAAAATATTCAGGCAGGGCTTGTTACTCAGTATCCAGATACAAGTGCAGCTTCCATAACCGACCAGTGAAATCGCATGCAAGTTAGTCGATAACCAGAGTCAGCATTACTTTATCAGCTTGACTAGGAATCTGGAGCAAGTGCCTAGATTCTTCTGTCATATTTTGTTTCGCGATCTATGGCTACATCGGTGACCTACACGGGCCAATAGGGACCACAAACGGGACCTGAGCAAGAGGGCCTGGATTTAGTAGGCCTGACCTAATCGATCTGGTTCTAGTCTAGTCGATGTAGGTAAATGTGGTGCCAGGAAAGGGGGCCGGAGGGTCAACATTGATCACAGCGAAAGAGGGCAAGGGGCCATGGACAGACTGGAAGGGTACGAAGCAAAGGGAGAGAAAAAAACAAGCTGACTAAAACAAGATTTGGAAGATTAATTAGTGCCTACGTACGCTGTATCTAAATTTATGTCTAGAATACAAGCAGCCCCTGGCGCATTCACTCGGCTGGCTCTCCCCAACAAAAACCGACGAACGCCCGTATGTATCGTCAGTTAGACAGATCTACATAAACACAACGCGAGAGTGGGCGGGTGAAATGCTCAAAAGAAAACCAGTGCTGGGTTGCGCCCTGCAATGCGTTTATCAGAGGCTCTAGGCTCACGCGCCACGCGTGTTACCAGAGTCCCGACTCCTCTCCACTTCTTTAGTTCTATCACTTTTTTCTCTCAGCTAGGAGCGTCCATCTTCAGGCTAACACTCAACGTTGATAGAACAAAGAGATCGTGGCGGCGTTGTGGTTCTTGAGTGTCAAGTTCTGCTCACGGCTTGGCTGCTTCAGAACGAAACATAACGCCGTGCACTGCTTGTAAAGGGACTGAAACCCCCATCTTGTCTACTGTTTCTTAATTCGTTACCTAGTGTGATTTCTAGCCCAACGGCCTGCTCGGAGGAACGTCGGTTGGCTCTGGGCACATCAACACGCATGCCCGACTTTGGTAGTTTCAGAAGAGCGACCAAATGTGACTCGATAACAATCCAAAAACAGCGATGCCGTCGGCTCTTACGTCTGTCAAATTGATAACCGCGTCGAACCGGTCCCGCGCGAAATTTGCTGTATCCAAAGTCGCGCCTTTGAGCAACGCAGGTTGACGGTCTTGGAGAGATCCGAGGTAGGACCAGCGTCTTCGCAAATGCGAAGACATTGGTTGGTCACATCTCTCTCATTCAAACGCTAGATCAGAGCCGAGATAAAATCGTAGCAACGATACACCACCTTCAAAACCTTCTCAGTTCAACAATGTTGAATAAGGGCCCCGAGCGTGACGAATAAAGGCTACGATTGCAGGAGGATATTCACGCCTCCAACCAGTGTTTGGAAGTTTGCAAAAAGGTATCCAAGCAAGCCTCTCGTCAGAAGATACACATCGTTGGAAAAGTAATTGCTGACGATGACACCGATCAAGTGGTTGTTACAACTCTTGCCGATTTTTTGACGTTGGCAAAATATTGGCTAAAAGCGGATCTGCACAAATAGTCGGCTTAATAACGGATAATACGCTTCAAAAACTGACAGCAAATCAGTATAGCAGTCGTTTTGGCACCGCATCCAACTATCCTGGCCGTGCACAAGTTCGCAGCACTGCCTTGCCAGCAAGTTGCACGAGCCAAGACGGCGACAACCATACTCCATACCTATCGAACAAGGACAGACAATCCCCAGATGCGCATTTGAAGTCTGCCAGACCATGCCCTAATGAGGTTAGAAAACGGGCTGCCGAAGGCGGTGGTGCATACCCGATGTGATTAACGCATCTTAAAATGGCTGTTGTTTGTGATAGTGGATTTGGACGACTCTTTTTTTTCCCTTTCTGGCAGACAGCACGATCCTTATAAATGTTGTTCGAACAGTCAGTCTATATAAACACAACCTATTAATTGAGACTGTGCTGACTCGATTTCTTTTCTATCTTGTTCTTTCGTAAGGATACGTGGGAGCAGGGTGACAGCAAGGCATGCTTGGGGTATTGAATAGCTAATGAGGTGTTGAATCGTTTACAACATCACTGGGACGAGCTTCGCTGAAGAAATGCTCATAAACATCGCTGTCGCCATGGTGCGGACGGACCATAAATTTCAAGACGAGGCACACAGTCACGCTTCTCCCTGGATCGACTGAATGTCTGTATGCACTCGAATTTCGTGCTAAAATGTGACTTTCGCCGTTTCCACGCCTTTGGTCACAAGTGTATAGCCTATAACCAGACCTTTATAGCGAGACAGCAGGCCATGTATGATAGGTAAAGTAGCGCAGAATTCGCCGGGTGACGCAGGTATATTTACAAGTAATCCACCACAAGACGAATGGGTTAATTATGGGTTCGCTGCTAATTCTCGATTACACCAGTTTCTCTGCCTCTCCATTCTGCTCCGCTTAAGCTTTAAACGGTCGCATCTGCCAGCGCCATATCCTCACCAACAAGACCAAAAAGCCTTGCGCCTGGATGGATTTCGTTACTACAGTAATCAAGGTAGAGAAATGCCACGGGCATTCGGCAGGGGGGCGAGTCGCCGGCTTGCCATAGCTCAGAGTAATTTGCTCTCAAGCCTCGATTACGCGTACCACTGTGGTGATCACTGTTCTGCGAAATTGCGGTGGAAACCCTATGGCTATGTCAAGCGTACCCTGCCCTTGCCGCTGAAAACCGGATGGCATTCAGCTGCCCCTCTCCTCTGGCAGGATGGAACTTGCGTTGCAGAACCTAAAGGATGTAGCACTACTACGTACAGTGTGACTGTGGCAAGGGATTTCGTTGGTCGAGGGTTCTATTCTACCGGCCGGTAACACCCCGGGCTACACAAGTATAATGACGCCAAGCGCCTGTCTTACCCCTCCTCTCCTTTTTTCTTCTCAAGCCAACCATCACAAGTTTGACAGGTGCTTTCATCGCGATGTACGATTTGACTTTTAATACTAACCAACAGTCTATCTTCTGTTACATATTGGTATAGTCTGGGTAAGCAAGTACATGAACAATCTTTACCAGCATAACGCAGGCGCTGGTGCTATATTTGGAGGAAGTCGAGTTATTGGCTTCCGCAAACGCGTCCTTCCGCCCTGATCCGTATGAAGTCAAAGAACTAGTCTCTCACCATACCGATGGTTTTCCCGACCGTACGGAGAAATGGCACAGTTTTGGACTGGCTGGCAGGCGATTAGTGGAGTGGAAATAAAGGCCGACTATGATCGCTTCGAGGCTGCTCGAACAGGCCGCTCAAAGTAGCGCCGGACGAAGTACGCCCAGTTTATAACGGTAGCTCTAGGCTGTGTGTTGACTATCGCGCCAAAACCATATTTTTTCACCCAAAAGCTCCACGAAGTTCTCGAACATGGCCGGGCATCGTGTCAATTGTGCGAGGGATACGTGAAATCTCATCCTTTTGCTGTGGTTAGCTAACGCTGCTTGACCTTCATGTTGATAGCCAAAGATGCCCGACCAAAATCATTTCTGTATGCCTTAATATTCAGGCATATTACCCCGTCTTAACGACAACAGCGGAAGCGGGGTTGATCAATACAAGGATGATGGGCAGTGGATGGGCATTGACGCGGTGATTTCGAATCCTCGGTCCCGAGACTGAATTTCGCGGATGACGAGATAGCCAGCCGATTCGTATTTCAATTATTGTGTACCCCAATTCTATCATTGCCCGGAGTCACTATGACAGATCCGCTTAGCACAGCTTCTGGTGTTGTGGCCCTGGTGACCTTCGCCTTGCAGTCTAGCGTGACTCTCCATCGGACTATCCGCAGCCTTCGGAGCCAAGAGAAGGACGCGCGAGCTCTCAAAGACGAACTTGCCGATCTAACTAGCGTGTTGGAAACGCTTCTAGAAACGATCGAGGGCCACCCTAATATTGATTTTGGATCTCTCGCGCTTCCTCTACAGCGCTGCGGCAAGACATGCCAAGAATATGGCGAGCTTATTGCCAAATGTACTAGGCATTCCACGAGCTCACGAGCGAGCCTTCGCGATTGGATCACTCAGCGGTATCTCCAAGGAGATATTAATGATTTTCGCAACATGTTATCAGGGTACAAATCGACCATCAACATAGCTTTAGCAAATGCAAACATGTTAGTAGTACCAATGAAGTCTTTCATTGGCAAGCATTGCTAACCCACGTGTATCCTACAGTCGCTTCGCCGCAATAACACCGCAAGTTCTGGAGGATTACAAAGACTTGATCCTTGACACGACCCTTGATTTGAAGGAGCATCTCGAATCGCTTGAAGAAAAAGTTGGCGACTTACAAAAGAGCATCCCCCAGGACGATGAAGCTGAATGGGCGGCTCTTTCGGAGGAGAAGGAAAGCACAGAGCAGGGTCTCAAACTATGTGCCCAGCTGTCCGCTCAGATCGAGCAATTTATGTCGCTATCTGCGGAGAATCCACAGTTCTCAAGCCGCCCATCAGCACACAAGCACATCAAATCGGGCCTCGGCCCTGTAGGGGCTAGCCTCCAGTCTCTTTTGCTTATTCTGCAAAAGCATGAGTCAAGCATCAAACAGCAAATGGAGGCTCTGCGTGTGAGCGGATTACATGGGGATGTCACCGCACAAATCGAATCTTTGGAGGAAACAAAGACCGCCATTCGCCAGTGTATTCATGTCGTCTCCGATGCCGACGAGACTGTGCGAGAGGAGAGACGCAATGTTTTTGCGGACATCACCATGGCTGACGACAGCTACGCTTTCTCTGTGTCCACTGTCGGAGATTTAGTGACCGCGAGAGGATTCCATCTTAGCGGACGTGCCCGTCATGTTGGTGGGCAGATCAGCGATGAAAGCTATCAAATGACCGTTGACGCACTTACGAAATTAGACCTTGCGCACTCTCAGTCCACGCGCCAGAATAGCCAGGATCATGATCAAAAGACTCATGGCCCAACACCGGTTCACCCTGAAACCGGGGGTACTAAGACTTTTCAAGATCGTTATGGACGAGGAATGAAACTTTCGTTGCCAAACGACGGCAACAGGACACCAGATGTCCCTTAACGTTTAATTTGAGACTGTTGGGGATGATTTTCTCCTGACAAACTGTACCCACAGCAGGCAGATCAAAGCAACCATAGTTAGGTTATGACGTACCGGGCGTGGCTAAGCCCCGGGACAGATTAATAGCCTCTGGACAGACCGTTTGTGATATGCACAACCTAGTCATAGTGGGTTAATGCGATCTCCAACTAGGAAAAACTTAGGACCATAAGAAACTATATTACTCCAAGCATCCGTTGTTCCCTTGTCTGCACCACCAGCCCAGTTGTTGATCATTGCAACTTTAGTCGTGCATTCCGTCTTTGGATTATAACCCATTGACATCGAATCTTGTATCCGGCGGCAGATCTCATGCCCCTCGTATTTTCCCTGATTTTCGAGCAGCTAATCAGGCTTTTCATATTGCTGAGTGTGAACGGATTCTCTAAGGGCTGGTTACACGTGACCCTGCATAGGCCACTACTAACAGATACACTTCATTAATAACGTTTCAGTCATTCCGTTCTTCTGGAATGGTGGGGCACACGTTGGACCCTGCCAATGAGAAAACTTGCGGATATAAAACAAGTAAGGGATCTTGGGGGTGTTTATGGGCACAAGTACAGGTGCACCACACCTGTATTCTAGCTAATTCTAGACCTAACTGTTTGCTCTAGTGCGTGTTGTGATGCTAGTCGAGACGGGTGAGAAAGATACATCATTCCGTCGCCCGTCGCCCCTACACTAACAACCTTTCACTCATTTGCCACTTTATACACCAAGAGCAAGCTCGGAAAGGAGAGAATGACACATGACAATATAATAGCTATGCTGCTTATCCAAAGCGCCGTGCCCATCGGCCACCCGTCCCCAGCATCTTCTCCAACTGAGACGACGACCTATAGCGCACTTAGGACCACTGACGCGACTGCAATCAGGAACAAGATCGACCCGTAGAAGCTAGCAAAGCCTTTGTTTTTTGCCTCACCATCACAATAAGCGCCAATATTTTCTGGTGCATTTCCTCTGCCTCCTCGTATTTCCCTTGGCTATGAAGTAACAGTACCAGGTTTTTGATACTACTAAGCGTGTCCGGGTTTTCTAGGCCCAGCACCTTTTCTCTAAGCGCCAGCGTTGTCCGAAGCATCTGCTCTGCCTCCTCGTATTTTCCCTGCTTATAGAGCATTAGGGCTAGGTTATTAATACTGATAAATGTGTCCGGATTTTCTTGACCCAGCACCTTTTCACTAAGCTTTAATATTGTCCGGCACATCTCCTCTGCCTCTTCGTATTTCCCCTGCCTATCGAGCATTAGGGCCAGGTTGTTCATAACGTTAAATATGCTCGGATTTTCTTGACCTAGCACCATTTTACTAAGAGCAAATGTTGTCCAATGTATATGCTCTGCCTCCTCGTATTTCCCCTGACTGTCGAGCACCGATGCCAAGTTGTTCATGCTGGTAAATGTGTCTGGGTTTTTTGGGCCCAGCACCTTTTCCGTAAGCCCCAATGTTTTCCTGTGCATCCGCTCTGCCTCCTCGTATTTCCCCCGCTTATTAAGCACCGATGCCAGGTTGTTCATGCTGGCAAGCGTCGACGGGTTTTCTGGGCCCAATACCTCTTCATTAAGCGCCAATGTTTCCCGGTACATTATTTCTGCCTTCTTGTATTTTCCAAGAGAATCATATGCCCTTGCAACAACGCGTTGGAGCAGACCTAGATTTTCCTTTTCCGTGCAATCACCCCGGAGTTCCAGCACCGCTTGTGCGTGAGGCAAATAAGAAGTCCATAAGTCTTGGTTTTCATGCGTTGGCCAAGGAAAACTCTTTGAAAGCTGGCACACTGCCTTCGTAATTTGCCGACTTTGCTGTTTTTTAGACCGAACCCAGTTGCGCATCGCAAGACGAACAAGACGGTGGATGTCAAATCGATCCATAGTGCCACGTTCCAATATAAAAGAGTACCCTTTCAGGATGCTCACAGCTTCATATTTCTGCAGAACAAGCTTGTTATCAACATCAGGAAGCAGTGATACCGGGATATTCTTTTCTGCGTAATACACGATAGTCTCAAGGTAGGATGCTGCGAGCGGGGCGTCACGCGCAATCTGTTCGAACGATATATGCCACGTTAGAGCTACCGCGTTGGTCGTGTTATCGTACCGATCTTGGTCCTCGAAACTTTCGCTTAGCATACCAATTAAATTTTGGTCGCTTGATTTGCAAATTTCGAGGTACCTAGCCACTGTCACAAATTTATTCCGCGCCATAAAGGCCGAAGTCTGTCTAATCGCCAACGGCAACTGAACCAGGTATTCTAGTAGTTCGTTTGTCAATTTGGCGTCGCCTGTTTGGTTTATTTGGAGGAGGGGGACTTTTACCCCTACTGGAGAAAGCATGGAAAGAGCATGGAGAGAAAGCATGGAGAAAGCATGGAAAGAGCATGGAAAGAGCATGGAAAGAGCATTCGGAGGGGTCCATATAAAAAGACTGCAATATCTGCGACACTTTATAACGAAGCCGCGCAAAAGCGCGTCCCTGTCCCTTTAGGCGTCTACCGCTCGCATTTGTTGGCGTTCTGTAGCCATGTCGATTCGCATACCTTGTAGAGAAAAAGGACTACCGAAATTTCCCCCACACCTTAATGATGTGCGATCGGCGGCTGTTGATGCTACGTTATTAGATCTTTACATGTACGGGAATGGGTCGTCTCATTATCTAGTTTTCCTGTGTAACCAAAAGATGCAGTATTGAAAGGTTGAGACCAGAGTTTGCAGCGAGCTGGCGCAGCCATAATTTGCCTACTATTAACCAATTTGCATATCTACACCCTAAATTTAGGCAACCAAACCTCGTTGCATAATGCTTGAAAGGCTTTGTATTTAAAAAGTTTCACGTAGTCAAAGCGATCATTTTATCACCTCCTCTCCATACATTTCGCCATTCGCCACACCCCCTAGTTCTTTCGTAAGCTCTGTCCGGGTCCAAAATGGCAGCCAATAGGTTCGCAGGTACCCGCGGGAATTATATAAGCATGTCCTATCCCCAACTTTTGTTCAGAAACATTTATAATTATCGGGTCGGTGTTTTAAAGACCACGTTATTTTGTTCAACGACTCTTGTGACAACACGGAAAACAAGCAGCCGCTGCCTTTGCTGCTAAGTTTCCGTTTACGTTACTTAGACGGGCTAGGAAGCTGGCAAAAGCGGTCGCAAGAGTATGTAACCGTCTGTTCACCAGACTTTTCTTTCGTTTATTTTGCAATAGTAAAGGCGTACCCCTTTAGCTTCGCCCGTCACGAAAAAGATCCCAAACAGATGAGGCTGCAATACAGGGGCAATTCCATTCGAAAATCACCTAGAGCTAAGCGTAAAGAAAGAAGAAAGCCACGCTAGCGTATACGCGCCTAAGCGAACAATAACAAGCGAACCCTAGCGCCTTGTCACGCAAGGTAGAGCTAGTCACGGTTGGTAGTCGTCCAGGCACGCCAATCCGTAACATCGCCATGCGTTAATAGCGTTTAACAGGTCATTTCGCGAAAAGCGTTCAACGTCAGGAGGAAGACAGTTATTTATAAGTTAATATGGACTGAAATCTGATTTCATATTATCTTAAAATGATTGGGAAGCGTAAAATATATTGGAATTAGTTAATGAGAAAGTGCGATGAGCTCAATAATGGAGAACACGTTGGGCAAAATTTGCGACTCGTCAAATCTAAGGATTACGTAATCCCGGCGGGTTCCCGCGAACCTATTGGCTCCCATCCAAGATTATTGGCTTACAAAGAAAAGAAGACAAGTACTTACCATGGATGCGAACGACTTTAGAACGGGCCTAGGTGACTTGTTTATTCGGATCCACCATTTGCTGAAGTCAGTCCCAAAAATTACCCTTATCGGGTACACCCGGTGTGTCGAAAAAAGCTTACAATCATCTGATAGTGGTTCTTTCTGCTATCAAGCGTATCTGGTTTCCGGCACCAAACGATAGGAGGGCTGTAACGTTAATTATCACACAAGAAAAGAAGACAACCATTGATAATTCCTCGTGTAAAATCTTTTTGCTCATGGTTTTCGCAAACCATAGGAACATCGCGTTCGTTCTTTGAAATGAAAGTGTGGGTCTCTCACCCAGCACAGCCGTACAGGCGATTGTTATTTTTGGCTAAATGTATTGCCAAGCCGAGCTGTACCAACGAGTTCTACGCTCCTAACTAATTGGGCACGAGCCCCTCGCTTTTATATGACCACCGTTTGCTCAACCGCCGATGTGCTATATGTATGATAAAGGAGGAAAATGCATGGTCACGGCGGTAGATACATGTTCGTAACAACTCGCTATATAGGAACTTTCACATCTTTCAACCAGCTTGAGACATTGAACCCCAAGACACTCATGTAATAAAGTGGCAGTATTAATGCCTGGCTTCAATGGCCATCATTAAAGCCGCTACGCGCTAGAGACAGTTTCGGCTACGCTCTCTATACCGCAAAGAGAAGAGACATCCCGCTAAGCGCCTCGGTTGTTCACCGGCGACATTCTGCACAGATCGAATAATACTCGGCGTCTCCTACGTATGGGGTACAGATATCTTTGGGTTGTAAGAGAGATGGAAGGAAATCTAGCACTGTATAGCAACAAAGGAAAGAACAATTACATGTGTTTCCTTCCAAATTACTAGCTCATAGTGGTCCCGGTCCATGGCATTGTCTTATTTACCGTTGACTAAATCGTAATAATTGGGTTACAACTTAGTCAGCAACCATCGTTTCGGAGCACCCCAGCCTAAGTTAGGTTTCTAGCTTGAATTGGTCAACAGCTTAGCCTCCGCAACTGATCAATTGCGGTAGCGGCAGCAGTAATTGTTTGTCCCTTTTGAACTGCACTGTGTAGTCTGGACGAAGCTGGGTTCGCCAAGAATGCTACGTCTGAGCCCCAGCAACAAAAAGCTTGAAACTACAGTCGTCAAGCCCTCAGACACCCTCCAAAACTCCATCAAGGTCAATCGTCAAGGCGTCTCACTTAATTGGAGTGACACTTCCAAGTAAGAAGTCAATTCTCCCCAGATTCCCAAGCCATTATCAGAAGAAAAAAAACCCGAAAAGCACTCACGCCCAAACAAGAACACACGAGGCACTCGCGGGACTTCTTGGTCGATCCGGGTGATCTTCCGCCAACGTCGTTTTTTCAACTTGTACCACCTGTTCCAAAAGTTGGACGGCCTCTTTTACCTGACCGTTGGCTTTTAAGCATCTTCCAGCCCAGTAACCTAGATTGCCTTCTTCCTCCCAATGGTTCTCATTGTCTCCGTCATTTTGGACCGCTTTAAGCACAGCGGCGTCGCCGGCGCTCCGCGCAGCCCGGCGTTATTGGACACTACTACTACTACTACTACTACTACTACTTATCGCAGCTAACAATAATGCAAAAAATAAATAATGTTGCAACCGTGTTAAAAATTTTGGTATTTGTGCAGGGGGGGGGGGGGGGGGGGGGGGGGGGGGGTGTGGGGTGGGGGGGAGGGGCGGTTAGTTGTTACTCCGCGTGGCGTTAGGTACCGGTAATTATTTGCACTGTAGTAGTGGAGGTTTGGTTGAGATTTAGCCATTGTGTTGTTGTGAAATAACCTCTCCTTAATTTCACTACATTAAAACCGAACAGCAATTTGCAGCCCTACACGCGCAACCTTTGCTGCCCACAAACTCACAAAAGCCAAAGCGTACATGACACCGGTTAACAGAATGACTCCCCAGTAACTACCGCCGGCAGCCTTTATGATTGCTCCGCCAATGGGGATCCCGATCAAGCTTCCAACGCTACCAATAGTGTATGCCGTTGCGTAATACCGCCCGTAGGACTGCGTGTCACATAGCTTTCCCACACAAACGGGGGTTATGCTTGTCGTGTTACCGTTTGCCAATCCGAATATGACAACAAACGATACGATACCCGCCGTCTGCGACCCAAAAGGTAGCCAAATCGCAAAGGCAGATATGCTACTTATCAAAATAGTGATTAAATTGGAGTTGAAAACTCCAATGTAATCTCCCCACCAGCCAGCTGTGACCCGCCCGACTGCGCTGGCGGCATTAAATATCGGTAGAATTTGGAAGCTAAAGTCGGCGCTAAGTCCCTCGCTTAACATGTATGCAGGGATATACGCTAGAGGTATGAACCCTGCAAAAAATAGCAGAAAGTTACTGAGTGAAGTTAAAGCAAAAGCCGGTTCTTTCAAGATTCGAAAGTCGGGGCCCCTTTTTGCATCCTGGCGAGGTGCAAGGCGCCCTGCGATCAGTGGCAGGGACAAGGTGCAACAAAAAAGGGAGGTGAACCCGATGCAGCGAACAGTCCATGGCCATCCAACCGAGTCAACAAGAGGGTTAAACGTCAAAGGGAATGCGATGCCGCCAAACACGCCGCCGGTTGTGGCAATCCCAGTCGCTAGACCACGGCGCCGACGGAACCAGTGGCCTACCGAGGCAATCGACACATTAAACAGGAGAGAAGTTCCAACGCCGTTCAAAACACCAAAAATAAGCATGAAATGCCAATACTCTGTCAAAGGTTAGGGATCGATTGCAACGGACTTTTGTGGTGAATCGTAACATACCGGTGCAAATGCTCAATAGCATAATACTTGTGACATGACAAGATGATCCAGCCAGGATGAGCCATCTGGGGCCATATTTGTCGAACAAAGGCCCAACATACACGCCACAGCCGAAACATAAGAAGACATAAACGGAAAATATCCATGCAACAGTGCTTTCCTCGTAGCTGGACAGCTGATGAGACTTTACGTACGTGGTAAACACACCTAGGCTGTTCATAATGCCAGAAGAGGAGAAAAGGGCTAGCCAGCAACCAAAGACTACCATCCATGATCTGGCTCCTCCTTCCGGAAACTCTTCTTGGCTGCCTTGCTCGCTCATATTTCTGCTTTCAATACCAGTAGTCGAGTAGCTTTTCTAACAGTGGTTGTTGCTACGGAAATTCGGCGAGTTATTTTTGCTGTGAATGAGGATGTGTTTTTGCTTGGCGTGCTTTATCTCAGGAATTAAAGTATATTTACAAGGTTTCGGTGTTGCTTAAGTCTATCTCGGGCTGTCCACGGTACGGAAACGGGCTGGTTGCTTGGGAATCAAATGTGAGAAAAACAGGGCATCACACAGTTCTGCAAGATAAATATTTATTTTGCCAGGTCAACTTAAGTGAAAAGCAATTTGCTACGTAATGGCCAGCTCGACACCCCATTCAAAATAACACAGTTGTCGAAAATATTCCCTCATGCTATTTTAGAATACTCCACCGTTACGATTGACATTTGGTTCATGCAGGAAATATCTCGCGCAAGGATTATATGTTTAAGACGCAAAACTCTAACAATAATATAGGGAGCCATTGCCCGGGGGAAAGACCCTGCTTGATATTGCTCCCAATAAAAGTCTTACGTATTTTGTCAAGACTTAAAAATGCAAAAATTGTTTTCTTTAAAAGTTCTATATTAAGCATCAAGACATCAAATGACAAAAACTCAGATTTGATAATTGTTAAATATAGCAGCTCTCAAGTCAGGTATCTCAGTTCAGCCAAGCCAAGTTATGCATGTTATTTATATTTTTACAACTATAGCATGTATGCAGCGACTGCACTGGAGTTGACATTCCATTTTTAAGCATTTAAATCATAATAAATATCCAGGTTTTTCCTCCACCTGCCACTCGGTTTATTTTATCCTTTGCCTCGAATAATCTCGCGAACCTTGGTTTGGGAGATATTCCAGGGTACATTAGCGGTAAAATCAGCTCACTCGTTAGCCAGCCGTCTTCGGAGCTACAAACATTTCCCTCATATATTCAAGCCAAATAACTTAAAGAAACAATGCGCATTCGAGAAGCTAAACACTCTGAACTTGGAAATTTGGCCTTCATTGGGGCACGCGCGTTTTATGAGGACGATATATATGCACATTTCTACCCCCAACGACGGCTGTATCCGGAAGCGTTTTACGAAGGCATTTTGAACAGTCTCTTGGACATTTTCACGCAGCCCGGGGCCAAAGTGTTCGTTGCAGAGCTCGAGGACAGCGATTTTTTGCCTCCTTCGAAATCCACAATTGCGGGTCAAAAGATTATAGGATACGTTACAGTCATTTTCCATGGAGACCCGGACCAAAAAGTACAATTCGACGCGGGCAACGAGGAAAAAGGTGAGTCTTGGCGTCTTCAGGCCGCCCTTTGCTGGTTAATACTGTTCTCTTTTTTGCGAATGGTAGAGGCTCTAATATATTACATGGAAAATTAGTCTTTTACCGTCGTTTGCTTGAATTGGAAAAACAGCGCGTGCCCAACAAGGCCATCAATCAAGCTGCCATTGATGATTTTGTTGCAAAGCAACAGCTTGTCACCGGCCCGAAAGACGGCTTGCTGGAAGCTGTTTCTCTTGCTGTTCTCCCTGAATTTCAATCAATGGGCTTCGGACTACAGTTGTTGGAATTCTTGAAAGCAATGATTAGTAAACTGGGCGTGGACTTAGTGGCTGATGCATCCAAAAGAGGATTTCCGATATATGTGAAGTTTGGATTCAAACACATCGGGGACATTAAGTTGACATCCAAAACGATCCAAGCGGATGATCTGTCGCTTGTGCATCTTCCTCAGCTCACAGTTCCTGTTGTCTGTCTTTCTCACACGTACAAGGCTGCATTTTAAATAGAGATTTGTCGAATCAAATAGTTCGTTGCCTGGTTTTTTTGAATGACTTTTAGGATAAGTTTGCAGGAAACCCTAGTACGGTAGATGTCTTGGCCCGGCATACATTGTCGAATCTCATTGTTACGGATTGGCGTGCCTGGACGCTTGTAAACCGTAGCCCCGACCTCAGGTGTCAGGGAAGGCGTTAGGGTTCGTTTATTGTTCGCGTAGGCGCCCGCATGCGATTGGCACTGCGTGCCTTCTGCTTTAACACCTTAGCTCTCAAACTCTTCCAATTGCGGAAAACCAGGCCATTATCAATGTCGTAATTTTCGCTTCGCGAACTTTACTATTTCCTCCCACAAACCGTATCTCCCAAGACTAAGATGACTGTTGGAATAGCCTCACTCGCGCGCGCGCAGGAAAGGAGGTAAAGACGTGCCGGAGTTGTGGCCCCGGCGATTGGGTGACTAAGCAGGGAGCACGGACCGCATGAAGACTTTTCACCTGGCGGTGAATAGTGAAATGTAGTCGCACGACTTAGATAGAGGATAGACCGAATATACCCGAATTGCAGAGGTATAACGTTCTCACCCATTTGATTAAGCCTACCACGCAATGCATTGTTAGTAGGCCTGCGAGCCTACGAACAATGACAGATCTTTTGGTACTACTGTAACCCCAACCAATATAATCAAACTCGCTAGAATATTTATACGGGATGGTTATAATAGTATTTAACAGTACTATTGACAACCAACCCTAAGGTACTCCGTGATGGAAGTCGTTATACTGCGTTGGGGCGCTGAGAGACATAAACAAAAGCAGCAGCTACCAGTACTTTACATCATCAACGCACACACTCACATGCATCCTTTGACACAATTTGCCCACACTATAGGGGTTCTTGCCACAGTTGATTGCGTAAAAGACTAACAGGTTTTTTTAATCAACACTGCAATCGCTGACAATACAAAAACACTCAAATATACCATGCAGCTTGGCCGAACTGCCAACGTAACCAATGGGCAACCCGTTCACTTTTGGTTGGTGGAAAACGCAAAGGCGCACTCCACTGGGACGACCCTGCCGTCGAAAACGCATATTGCACGTACAGTAGTGCTGGCATATCACGGCCTACAGTGGAGGGCTTTAAAAATATTATCACCGCACTACCAGCATTTAATTGCATTACCGTCGAGCATATTGAAAAATAAAAGCGAGAAAAAAATACAAAATATGCCCGTTTAGTGAAAAGTATTTGGCTGCATTGGAGAACCTCAGTGTATTAGGCGCTATCGACGAAAATTCTAAACTGAAGAGAAGAAAGGAATCACAATTGACGGCGCGCTTGAGAGACGCGTTTTAAATCCGGGGTGAGTGAGCCTCTATGTCCGATCCCTGGCTCGGCGTGGCTGGTGGAGCTGGGTCTTGATTCTGAGGGTAGGTCTGGGCCTGATCCTCACAATTGTGTCCCTTTGCCCGCTGTATTAATTTTGGTGATCGGTTTTTAAATACGGAAAATCTTGAATATATTAGGGATTTTTAGGATTTTTCCTAAATTGAGATCTTTATCGTTAAAAATAACAAACGACCAAACCCAATTGCAACCTAAGGATTGTTACGGAGTGGCGTGCCTGGGCGACTGCCAACCGTGACTAGCTCCACCTCACGTGACTAGGTGCCAGGGTTTGTTGTTGTGTATTCACTTAGGCGCGTGCGCGCGATTGGCACTGCGTGCCTTTCTTCTTCCTTTACACTTAGCTTTAGATCTTCGAATAGAATCGCCCCTATATTGCAGCCTTGTCTCTTTGGGATCGCTTTCGTAACACGCGCCAACCCATTAACAAAAGTGGAGTAGATTTTACTATTTTGGATAACGTGGATGTACAGTATGTGGGCCAGGACAGTATGTGGGCCATGTTAAGAATTATATGCGACGTCAGTTGAAATGCTAACAGCCAATTCCCGCTTTATTTCCATGTGTTAACACTTGAGTTAACGCCGCATATATTCCTTAACATTGGCCCACATACTGTCCTGGCCCACATACTGTACATCCACATTAATAATTACCGCAATAATTCAATTAAACATAACTGGTAAATAGCATTAGAAATTGTTTTAAATTAAGAATTTTAGTACATTTAAATTATATTTTTAACCTTTCTATTCATAATAACTTACGTACAAATTATTGCGCTTTGAAAATTAATTTTTTCAATAAAATTAAAGGTTTTTTTTTAATAAATGAACTTTTCTTTACTAAAATTAAATAATTTTAGGCAAAATATGGTAAACGTTATAATTAAAAATATAAAAAAACGTATAATGAAATTTTGCGCTTAAAATACTATATAATGTATTTTACAGTTTATGTTTAACTAAACTGGTGCGGCTGTTATTTGTAAAAGAATTAAAATGCACTCCGCTTTTGTTAGTGGGTTGGCTCGCCATTACATATTGTGCACTCACTGGCTCATGATTTTGCAACCCCCTCTTTGAGGGGGCCCATAACGTACAGCCCCAAGTACCAAGCAAGGTTGTACAGTATACCAACCTGCAGCTTCGCATAAGGCTACGCATGAAATAGAAATTCTGCACAGTTTAGCGGCTTTGCACATGAATGTTTGCACGGAAAATGGCATGGGCTTGCCCTGCTTACTGACAAGTTTCTGACAAAATTAGACACCGGGAGCAACCAGATTTCCTGTTGGGCCTTTGCACGCTCTCATAATATCAAACTATTCGCACGATTTATAAAATAGACCGATGATTTTTTGGGCTTGGGTCATTGATTTGAGACCTCGCGTGCATGTAGGACTTACTTGAGTAGGACGTCTCGTCAATTTAGCACCCTTTAATTAATTAGACCAAGATTGAAACCTGATTGATGTCAGCCTGTAATTCTTCTGTGTTTCAATCGACATATGATCCATGTCCACATGGAATTCTTCAGAGTGTCCAGAGGCTGCAAATTTAAGCTTCGGCATTGAAGGCTTTTTCTTGAAATAAGTGCTGCATTAAGAAGTCATGACTCGAAGTATGGTGAACACATATAATTCAAGCCTAACCCCAAGCAAAATTAGGAGAGGGGGAGTCTAATAGATTGTCAGAATATCCTCAAAACAGATATTTGGCAGAAGCAGACGAGCCTTCTGCCCGGACCGGTATTAGCATTCACCTATCTGCGCAACATCAGTCTCAAGCATCGAACCTCTCCGTGTCTCCAAAATGGGTAGCTTTCTGAGAAGAAAAAGAATGGCAGTCCTCAACAGCCACGGTCGATCACGAGACCAGATTGAACCTTCCTTCCTCGCAGAACATATCGTTCACGCCCAAGCCAGGCTATCCGGCAAGGTCGTTCGCACGCCAACAATCCGACTGCACTGGACCGAGAATGACACCCATAAAGTTTGGGCCAAGATGGAATCTCAGCAAGAGACAGGGTCATTCAAATATCGAGGAGCACTGAACGCCCTGCTCATGGTAGATGCGCCAACGGTCATCACTGCTTCAGCTGGCAACCACGCACTAGCCATCTGCCATGCGGCGAGGGCAGTAGGAAAGAAATCAATCATCGTAGTACCCGTCACCGTGTCTGAGCTTAAAGCGAACCGCATCTTGGCCGAGGCAGACAAAGTCACATTCTATGGCAATGATCTTGCTGAGGCCACCCAAGAAGCCATTCGCATTGAAGAGCTCTCGGGCATCTGCAGCATGACTGGCCAACGCAAGATTCAGTATGTATCGCCCTATGACGACCTATACGTGGCGGCAGGCGCTGGTACCCTCATGGCCGAGGCATTCGAGGACAGCGGGCCATTTGATCAAGTGGTTGTTCCACTCGGTGGCGGCGGGCTCACCGCCGGAGTCGCATCTTGGTGCCACAAAAACAGCCCATCTACCAAAGTTATCTGCGTCCACCCCAAGATATTTCTCAGGTCTTTGGAGGATGGAACTAGAAATCGTGCCACACTTTCTGAGAGGCTGCACCTGCCTACACAGGCCACGCTCTGTGACGGATTAGCGGTGCAGTTGGTGCGGCCGACGCAATTTGCTAAAATATTGGATACTCTTATCCACAAAATTGTTGAGGTATCCGAGGATGACGTGCTGATGGGTATTGCCTCAACGCTTCGGTACCAGTCCCTACTGATCGAAGGTTCAGCGGCTGCAGCAATATCTGCCGTCTCATCTGGTGCGCTGCAAGGCCTCAAAGGGAAAACCCTGGTTCTTTTGACCGGCGGTAATTTAACCTCTAACAACATTGCTCGAGCTCTCACAGCCCAGGTTAACGATCCTACTGCTCGACAAAAAATGGGCCTCCGGAACATTACCAACCCTGCCGACCGTAACGGTGCGTTGGATGATCTTGCCAGAAAAGCCCCAATGGAAAAAGACCTTGTTGCCTTTGATGGTAGAGCAGCAGCCACCAAAAAGACGAATGGTGATTCTCTTTCGCATATGGAGTTTAAGAGTACCCCAGAAGACGGGATGCATGCTTTGTGTGACGGACTCGGCAAAAGGATAGAAACGCTCAAAAGTCTTGTCAAACAGAGACGCGAGCTGTCCATTCAGCTCGGGCTAGATGTCGACGACTATAGTGAGGGGATGCTTGAGGAAATGGTGTCCAGGGCTCAACGTATGGTCCTCGAGCTCAACGACGCCCTTGCCCAAGGAAAAGAGCCAATGTGGGTTCTCGAGGAGCGCTACCGTGCCATTGTCCTGTGCTTTGCAGCCGCCGAGTCCATGGGAGAGTTTGCCTCGGCTTCAAACGACCAGGCGAAGCGACAGTGGTTTTTCCGGACTTCGGCGCAGCACCAGTCGGCTTGCAACTACGACCGTTACGGTGTAGACACTTTACGTGACGCAGAACTTATGTTGTTGCGAACTGTTATGCCGCGCTCGGCGCAACCAGCTGTCGAGAGCGACAGGCCACCGGTGACCCTGCTATTGGCATCCAGCGGCATGGCGGCCTTTCAAATCGTGTGGCAGTACGTCCTGCACCAACTCCACCCGGGGAACTGCGTTACCCTAGCGCCATATATCTATTTTGAGTCCATGGAGCAGATTGTCGCCATGGGCAAGATGATCAAAGTAAACTTTGCCACAAGCTTCGATGGTGACGAAATCATCCGCACGGCCGAGGAGACGGCGTCGCGAGTTGTCTTTTTGGACCCCGTAGCGAACGTGGTCGGACTGCCATGCACAGACCTTCGCGCATTTTTAAAAAAGGTAACGGGGCGGACTGGGTGGGAAGACCGCATCGTCGTGATCGATGGGACCATGGTCTCTGGGGGTTTGTCCGTGTTTGACTGGGCTTCCTCCGGCAGCGACCGGGGGCCGACGATTTTGTACCACGAGAGCGCCAGCAAGTATGCTCAGCTCGGCTTAGACATTCAAATGGCCGGCTTTTGCGTGGCTCGTTCACACCTGGACGAGCCACTTCGAAAGATCCGACGAGACACGGGAGGTGTAATCTACCGCCACGGGGTAGCATGCCTGCCTTTTCTTACGCGGGAGATTTACGAGGCGCGGCTGCAAACGCTGACTCGGAATGCCGAGTTGGTATATCGTGGTCTCAAGCAGCGAACCTCACACGTAGCCAAGGTCGCCTTCCCAGAGTCGTGGCGCGAGCTCGGCTGGCAGCACGGAGGCGCGCTCGTCACGGTTGAGTTTATTGCCGGTGGACTGAACAACCGGGAAGGTCTCGAGGCGTGTATTGATTTGGTGCTGCGAACATCGGCCAAGGCTGGTCTTCCGATCACCAAGGGGGTGAGCTTTGGGTTTTCGACAACGAGGATCTCGGCTAGTTCTTCAATGGCCGAGAATACGGACCCCTTCCTCCGCATTTCCGTCGGCATCGAGTCAAAACATGTGCCGACCCTGATAGAAATTGTGGCACAGGCGATACTCACTTATGTCAGCGGCTTTGGGACTGCGACATTATAAAATGGTCAAAACATGCCTCACTTGAATATGTTCCAGGGAAGCCGGGAGCGGAAAAATAAGCGCACTCGATACTTATAGGATATGGCAGTTGGGGTAGAAGTTTCAGATCAACAGCGGGTGATATCTCTATTTTGATATTTGGACTGTTCCTATTCTCAAAAACATGCAGAGCTAGGATTAACGCTATCTCGTTGCCTGCTCCACCGTTCGTACTCCTTAGACAACGGCCTATAAACTATAATGACATATCACCACACCTCATATGCAGTGTCACTTCTTCGGTTATTGATGTTATCTTGATAGCCAACGCTGAAACTCATTACTTGCGCACCGAGCAGCCAACAGGCTAAAACAAAGTTTCAACGAGCCGCAAAACGGCCCGCTTTGCCTCCTCCTTTTTCTCCTCAGCCGACATGGCCGCCACAGCCACGCCGCCACCCTCCTTTTCCTCCTCCCAGATCTCCAACATTCCCTTAACGACGGGGCGCCATTTCGTAATCGCCTGGAGCACACGTTAGCGTTAAACAAAAAAAGGAGCAGCAAATTGCATAATTTACAGCTTTATCGCCTAAGGCGACAGCCGCCAGGAAGCGAACGGCGGGGGACGGCGAGGGCGGGGATCTCCTCGCAGGAGTGCCCGGAGGCGCATTTGTAGCACCCCATCGTGGTAGGTTTTGTACGGGGTGATAACGTTATACCTTTGTAATTCGGGTATATTCGGTAAGTTAAGTTACATTTTCGGAACAAAACGTAGGGTAGGACATGCTTACGCAATCCCCGCGGGTACCCGTGGAATTGATAAATTCGCGGGTACCCGCGAACCTATTGGTCCCCAGGAATTCCTCACGGTTTAGTCAGCAGGCTCACTTTATTGTTCACGTAATTATGCACTTTTCATCCGGCCAAACGTTAGGGAGGGCATGGGAGTCAAGGTCGTTCATTATTTCGCTCACCATTACCAAAACATCATCTTAAGCCTGCAATTAGGTCTAATTATTAAAAGTATTTGTGTTGCAATATGGATTGAGCTACAGATGATTGCCACCCTGTACTGATCGCGGCTCGCCTAAGCGCGCAGCCGATTGATCGAGTGCGCCCCGCCTTCGCACCTATCACTTTTGGCAAGATTTTTGCACAACGTAACTCAGCCCAAACGCTCATACCAAAAACCCAATTTACAGTCACTTTTGGAATGCAATTTTAAATAGCTGCCATGCCTCATGTATTTGGTCTTCTTGAGGTTGCCTATTAACTGGGAACACGCCGCATTTAATTATTGAAAGCCGTTCCAGGTGCGTATTTTTTTTTGGCAATGGGTAGCTCCTTTCCTAGTAAGGTAAGGTGTGGTTAAAATTTGCGACTTGCCTACTGACACCAAACCAGGATTTACCAGTGTCCTTGGAGACGGTGGCCAATATTTTGTTTTCTCGGAACTATAACGTGGATGTACAGTACCCTGGACAGGACAGTACCCTGGACACTTTTCTTGCACCATGCCAATTCCAGATTAAATCGCAACCCCAGCATTATTTAACTTACCTGAATGCAATCGGAACTATATATATCGGACATTTCTTCATCCTCCTGACAGGTTCGCGCATTATGTCCTGTGTTCCCGCAATGGCCACAGCGCCGTTTAATCGCCGGTCGCGCATTAGTTCCCTCCCCATTTTCACTTTCTTCCTCCCGTACCGGATTATCCGCGTTGTTTAATTGTAACAAGTTTTGAACATCTTGTACGGTAGACGACCCTCCTTCGCGAACACGTGTTTTTTTGGCCCTGCGCCGTTTGCTAAGCGCTTCGTTGGCCTTCCGAAGGCTGCGGTTCTCCGCAAGGATAAGATTGTTTTAATGCGCAATTTGCTTTATACCTTTGGCCAACTGTTTTACAGCTTCAAAAATAGGCGTTGGCGAACTGCTTTAATGACGGTTTATTCGAGTTTTAACAAGCGTTAATTGACAAATAGCTTCTGTCGGGTTGTGCGGCGTTTAAGAAACCCAAGACTCGGTGGTAGGAAAAGTAGGCTCTTTGGGTGAAGGCGTCCGTATTTTGATATCCAGTTTAAATATAACCGTTTCCGGGTTATGGGGAATAATCCCGGCTCCTCGAAAACCCCCAGCTATGTTTTCTTTTGTTATAGACTTTTTGTAGGCCGCTGCAAAAGCCAAAAAGAAATCGACTTTGCTAATATTAGTGATGTGGGCCCGGATAAAATCGTTGATTTCTTAACCGTACGCCCGCTTTAAAACATTAAACACTCCGACGTTAAGCAGTTGGGTAAAGTGAGATGAATGAGCAGGCAGGCAAAGCGGAATAATATTGTGATTTTTGCAATAGCTGTCACGGCCAGGCATACATTGGAGAACCTCAGTGTATTAGGCGCTATCGACGAAAATTCTAAACTGAAGAGAAGAGAGAAATTACAATCGACGACGCGCTCAAGAGACGCGCTTAAATCCGGAGGTAGTGGATCCTTGTCCGATCCCTGGCTCGGTGTGGAGCCGAGTCGTGATTCTGAGGGTAGGTCTAGGGGCCTGATCCTCACAATAGCCCTTAAATTCCAGCGATTGGTGGCTGCTATGCCCATCGAGCACCAGCATCCGATAAGCGCCTTTTATCCGCGATTTCGTATAATTGTCGAAATGATGAATCCAATCCAAGCCTGTTTCGTTATTTGTCCATCCGCTGGGGGTAGTTTTAATGCGCCAAGTTGCGGGAAGACCGCCTTTTGTATACCAATTCGCAAAATGGTGGACGCCTTTAACGATAAGATATGGGGGCACGTCGTAGCCGTCGCCACTAATACAACAAATTGCAGTCGCCCATTCTCGATTGCCGGGTTGTATTTTTTTGCTTTTTCCGCGTCTTTCGGACCCGGTTACGACCATATGGCCGCAAATCTGGCCCATCATAAAGCCCGTTTCGTCGAAATTGTAGGTGTCGCAATCTTGGATGCCGTATTTGGCCTTCATATTGGCCACCAATCAAAACCACGCGTTTAACGCGTTAGGATCTTCGCACAAAGCCCTTTGGAAATCGTAAGCGCGAGAAAAACGCGTCTTTAACTCTATGCGTCGTTGGACGAAACGATTCGCCCAGCGAGTCCCGACCTGTCGCGCGTTCCGCGCACCGAGGATTTGGTCGGCCATTGCGGCCACGTCGGCGATCTGGGGCGGAAATCCTCGGGAATCCAGGTCCAATATATATCGGACAATCACGTCCTCTTCGCTTCCCGTCAATTTTCGCGAACTGGGCCGACGGTCGGCCAAAGAAGTAACGCCTTTCATTCTGGTATAAAGGGTTAATTTGGGCACATTGTAAATAAGTGCAACCTTCCTAATACTTGCTTTTTTATTTGATCGAAGTTCATTTAGCGCAAGAATGATTTGCGCTTCACGATTTAATGATTCCATGGTTAATGGTGGAAAAAACGCGTCTTGCGATGGAAATATGGTGCTGGGCCAAAAAGTGTCCAAGGTACTGTACATCCACGTTACGTAAAATATCGGTTGTTTTGTTCAAGAACAATATATATACGAGCCCCGCATAACCGTAGCTCCTCGAGTTTTCGAAATATGGTTTTCCGACGTTTTCTGATTTTGTTTGGTAAAAGAATTTGTGCCTTGCTTAAGGGAGTGGAAAGACAAGAAGTATTGGGCATTGGATTGATTGCCAATCGGCTTCGTATATTCAGCTAAGTATTGCTTATGCGCAGGGCAATTGGATTGAGGCAAAAGAGAGATGGCATTATCGAAAAAAATGCATAGGGAAAAGGCCTTATTTTGGGGAACGATAAGTGTCCTGATGTGTGCTGCTTCCAGGTTCCAGGCGTTAGGTCAATCAGCAAATCGACCGCGTAATATTTACACTTTCCCCCGAATCCCGGTTGAGGGTTGCCAGGGCCACACCAACCACAGGTATGTGGCGAAAGGAGAGTCTGGCGGAAGGGTGAGCAGCCTGAGGAGAGGGTGAGCAGCCCTGAGCAGAGGGTGATCGGCCTGAGCAGAAGAGCAGCCGCGGGCCGCTAGCTGGGTTACCCTCAGCAAAAACATCACAAGCTCAAATTATTACATAGCCCTTGGGTTGATTGGCTCTGTTACCGCTGCCAAGAAACTATTTGATGCTGTTGGCAGTGAGCAGTGCAACCCTGAATTTCTCAAAGGTGGTGTGGGGCTTAAAAACGTGATTGAGACGGTAGAGGAGTGGCTTGGCTGGGAGCATGGGGAGCAACGACGACCGTTTCTGGACGCAGAACAATCCGTTCTCAGACACCTTGGATCCCAAATCCAGCGATTTTGCTCCCGTACCAAGATAGTGAGGGCCGAACTAGTACTCAGGTGGGTGACCACTGGGGAATCCTCGGTGTTGTATGTTTTTGTCTTTTTTTGGCACATTGGACGAATTGGACCTGCTTTGTTTGCCTTTTAGCGGACGAGAATACCCTGATTTCACAAAGGAAGAGACGCGACCAGAGCCTCAACAAGAGAAAGGTGTCCACCACAATACCTACCTAGTCATGTGGGATGTGATCGCCGCCGGGCTGTGGGTGCCTCGAAGAATGCGGATGGTCCTAGTAAAAAAGAGAAAGGAAGCTGGGGCAACACTCCGCTAGACTTTCAGCAATGATTTTAATCATCGCCATCATCGGCCTGCCAGGAATTTTCAACATATCGATTGTTGAGTTTGTATACACGCATGGGTGATGCGACTACATGTTCCCGGGAGCCGCAAGTTTCGAGCATGGTCGTCCCGCAATGACGCGGACAGGTTAGCCGCCGAGTCTTTGTTTCTAGACTAGGAGTTCAAAGCTTTGGGCCTGGTGCATCTGAGAGAGCTGGCAGCATGCGCAGCGGCCCCAACCCTTTTTGAGAAAAAGTGTGCGCATCTTTCACAAAAGCCAGGCGCGACTTATGTCGCGTGGACAATAGGTATGGATAAGAGCATCCTTTCGAGTAAGAGCTTTCGAGGCCATCGAGAGCAACTTGTAGTAGCTACAGAGCGCGTTGGCATAGCTATATACTTTGTCGTAACGATGTCCTGTTTGTAAGGCTGGTGTGGCTCGGCATGGCAAAGTGGTGTGCGAAAAAAAAGTCTTTGAGACATGCTACACTGGGAGGCTTCTTGTCGAAATGACAATGGATGAGGTCAAAAGGGGGTTAGTTGAGGGAAAATTAGCTGTGTAAGTTTAACAATCTTAATTAAATTTAAGTCAGATTGTCATGACGCAGTCTTTTCTTTGGTGATTGTCCCTGAACATCAGTTATATCGTAGGGTCCACGGCAATTATCACCTCACATCATGTTAACCGGCGTTAAATGTTATTATCAAAATCCACAGGAGCTTCCCCGCACCCAAGCTCCTGTCTTTCGGCTGATGTCTGGGCTGATTGTTCGTGGCTATTTGAAGATTGCCGCGGGATCCTGGATGATTTCTTGATAAGTGCTAGTGAGACTTTGCGCTGCGCATTCCGAATCCAAACAGCATATCGACATTGTAAATTTAAGGCCGTATCAAAGTATCTGCTTGCGACCACGGCATAGTTGGGGCATGAAGAAATAAATACAAATATGCACTTTAACTTATGCCCGGGCTGAAGGATATGGGTCCAAAAGGATCGTATCAACCGTGCTTTGGTTTCGTCACCATTCCATCGGGCCAACGGAAACAGACTCAGGTCCAACCGGCTGGTTGAGCTCAAGCTCGGCAGAGTGAAGTGGGTCCACGAGCCACAAAATTCTTGGGCTTTAATCCGACTAGGATCTTGCGCGCCAAGCGAATGTGTAATAAATGGTTTGTTGGGTACATGCATTCCAGTGTCAATTGGTTGACCAGAATTTAGTGTGATTTGAATCGTCTTCTGCAAGAGACATGGAAATGTTTCTGCCAACGTATAGTTATCTAGCAAACAGGTGCTCGAGGTGATGCTTCGGAGCTACAGGTAAGGTAGGTAAGGTACTCAAGAAAAATTCTTAGAGTGGCTCACAGAACATGGTGTGGCTGACTCTGACGTCGTTCTGTCGAAGCTTCTCTTCAAACCAGGTGGGGTAAAGAGCTTGCAGTTGCAGATTGCATGAGCGAGATGGCCTGGTAGACAAGACAAGCAGGCACATAGCATCCCCACCCGCTTCAGGTCCAGAGGGCAAATCATCCGACCCTCGTTCCCACCTATTACCAGGTTCGCCAATGTTTTGCCAATTGAGTTGCTAAAATATGGTCAGCGTATTTAATCCGGCCCGGCGGCTGTGGCCGCCTGTTTGTCGAGTTCCTCTTTTCGATCTCATTTCTCTTTTCTGAGTTCACTCCAACTTATAATAGGTGCTACCCCTTTTCCGACACGCCCTACTTGACGAAGTGCGAACTCAAAAAGATACATTCTATTCGCTTGCGAAGTTAATATCTTGGCAGAATACGCAGCCTCGCCTTTATTCCACACGTTTCTCCGACCGAAGCACGTACACGATGGCGAGCCCCGTGGCGTCGGCGGCCCTCAAGGCCAGGATCCGGAGCCCACCGATGCTAAAGAAGCTCTGCCGTCCCCAGGACATGCTACATCACTTTCCCAACGGAGCTTACATTGGCTGGTCCGGCTTCACTGGTGTTGGATACCCAAAGTACGTACTGGAGCCTGCCATACCTCCTGGCCGTGTAACAACTCTTTAACTATACGTGAATGTAAATACTGACTTTTCGGCTACCCCTGAACAGAAAGACCCCGTCATTCCTAGCCGATCATGTCGAAAAGAATAACCTGCAGGGCAAGATGAAATATTCCCTATTTGTCGGTGCCTCTTCCGGAACCGAGACCGAGGACAGGTGGGCGAGCCTGGACATGATCAATAGGCGAAGCCCTCACCAGGTCGGCAAGAACATCGCCAAGGGAATCAACACTGGCAAAATCAACTTTTTCGACAAGCACCTATCAATGTTCCCCTCGGACTTGGTATACGTAAGTGCGCCTATGTGGAGGATTTGAAGAAAATAGCCGAGTTGAAGTGAAACATTGAGTCTGACGCTTTTACAACTGCACAGGGCTTTTACACCAAGGACAGGCCACACAACAGCCTTGATGTTACGGTGGTAGAGGCAACAGACATTCTCGAGGACGGCAGCATTGTTCCCGGTGCCTCCGTTGGTGCGACTCCGGAGCTTGTACAGATGGCTGATAAGGTGCGATATTCTCTCCTCTCTGCTAATATCTGCCGGGGGAGCTTTACATACTGATCGCATATCTCTCCAGATCATCATCGAAGTCAACACATCTTTGCCTAGCATGGAGGGCCTTCACGATATTACCATGACAGACCTTCCCCCGCACCGCAAGCCATACTTAATCCAGGGCGTGGAGGACCGTATTGGCACTACCTCGATTCCTATTGACCAGTCAAAGGTTATTGGTGTTATTGAGTCTGACTACCAGGATAAGACTGCGCCTAACACGCCGGCCGACGAGGGGTCCGCCATGATTGCCAACCACTTGATCGAGTACTTTGAGCACGAGGTCAAGCATGGCCGCATGCCTAAGAACCTGCTGCCGCTCCAGTCGGGCATCGGCAACATCGCCAACGCCGTCATTGGAGGTCTTGCCAACTCCAAATTCGAAAACCTGAAAGTTTGGACCGAGGTTATCCAGGACACATTTTTGGACCTTTTTGACTCTGGTAGCTTGGCCTACGCAACGGCTACATCTGTGCGCTTTTCACCCGAGGGATTTGAGCGCTTTTACAAGAACTTCGACAGATACAAGGAGAGGATTCTGTTGCGATCGCAGTCCGTATCGAACGCCCCCGAAATCATCCGCCGCCTGGGTGTCATCGGCATAAACACCCCGGTCGAGGTTGACATCTACGCACACGCAAACAGCACCTGCGTCATGGGCTCACGCATGCTGAACGGCCTCGGCGGCTCTGCCGACTTCCTCCGATCCTCAAAGTACAGCATCATGCACACGCCGTCGACGCGACCGAGCAAGACTCACCCTCACGGTGTCAGCTGCATCGTTCCCATGTGCACGCACATTGACCAGACGGAGCACGATCTCGACGTCGTCGTGACGGAGAACGGGTTGGCAGACGTCAGGGGCCTATCTCCACGCGAGAGGGCGCGGGTTATCATTAGGCAGTGCGCACACCCAGTCTACCGCCCGATCTTGGAGGCTTACTTTGAAAAGGCCGAGTTTGAGTGCCTGCGCAAGGGTATGGGCCATGAGCCGCATCTCCTTTTCAACACTTTTGACATGCACAAGGCGCTATTGGAGGAGGGAAGCATGCAGAAGGTTAAGAGTTGGTAGAGGAATCTTGAGGTTTTCGGTGAAGGATTGACCGGGGGGTTTTTGCACCCTATCCAAGCGCAGCGATGCGTGGTGCAGCGAGGATTGTTTTGGACAGGGGAGTGGCGGATTTTCCGGTGAGCTAAAGCCTAAAGCGTTCATATTTTCAAACTATGTACCTATGTATGTCACCTCCAGTATGCAGAAATGTAAGAGGTATGCACCATATTTGATATGCAGCCAGGGAAGGGGCAGTATGCAAGCACCGCAGAAAGCTCTTGCATGATGATATACTTTGCAATTTTCTTCTTCTTCCATCTTCCTCTCCTATATAAAGGCAGTTCTGCCTCCGTCTTTCGGCCTTGCAACCATTTCATCAACGGATTAAAACATCAAAGTTTACTATCATCTGGGTTGTGTCGCTATTCTCACACTCCTTACAACCAACCAGCCAGGCCTTTATCATTTACAACCAAGGTTCGTACCGCCCGACGAAAAGCCGCACCAAGCTGTCACCATAGACCGGCCTTGTGAATACTGACTGGCAGCCCGCAGACGACAAATACAAAAATGCTGCCTGCCTACGTCGCTTCTCTCACAGCCTGCCCTCCTTCCTGCGCCCAGGAGCACAATGACGAGGAGCGACACAAAGCCCCGAACGAACACATTTGCGTCTTGAACCAAGACTGCGGGGCCGCCAAGCTCGAGAACGGCGACAACGCCAGCATGGAAGAGATGATGGCCAGAAGGCACCAACGCTGGGTGATGGCAATCATCATCTTGACTTTCTGTCTCTTTTTGGCCTTGATCATTGGCGTTCGGGCTTATGCCACGGCAACCGAGCGGGCTTAACAGCGATGCAGCCAGCTTCAAGTATGCTGCCCCCGTCCCATTATAAACATCATCTCCTTACACAGGATTGGGACCAAGTACAGAAAGCCCCTGAAAAGACCATGTGTCAGAGGCCTGTGTGTTCCGGAGGTAGCCGAGATGGCGATTGACGACCTTTCGATCTCGGAAGATAAGTCACTCAGCGAACAGTTTACCAAGCTCCCAGTCAAGGTTCGACACTTCAAGCGCGGAGACAACTACCCAGGAGGTTGCCAAAGTGACCGCGGATAGACTCTTCGACTCAAGATCAACAAGTATCAAGATGTTGCCAGCGTCACGTACTTTCCGACTGTTCTGAATCTGACTACGATATGGTCAATGAGTGTTGTAACCTTGGTCGTGCGTCAAATGTCACACGACCACACCGTCGTAGAAGACGTGCCTCGGAAGCGGCTCGCCTTCATGCAATTAGAGAAGAGTCAATCTGACGGATTTGATGACCCTCAATAAACTTTGGGGTTTTGTCGTGGTCGGAACCGACAAGGCTGGTGCAGGGATATATACGGGGATAAGGTAGATGCTTGAGTATGTATTGATGACCTGCCTGGTCTGTCCTAGCGGCGGAAAGTCCTTGCTTATTTCTGCGGCGCAGATGACGGAGAGTTGCTTGTTATGGTCAAGCATCAATCTGTTGCGGAGTTACACAACGTATGTTTTTTTTTGTTTTGTTTTCGGAATGATGACTCCCCTTTTTAGGCTTTAGAAAGTAGACTTGAGTTCTTATTCAAATACCGCTGATACCCTCTGCTTTCACATGGCAGCCAAAGTAACAAAATCAACCAGTTCCGAAGTAGTCAGGCTGTCTTTTGTTAGTTCGTGAACCATATCTGCTCCGTGATGTCGCCAATGAGGAACACTAGGACTTTCTGGCTGGCCCTTGCCGGCCTCATCGCCAGTCTTGGAATTTCTGCCAGCGAAATCACTTCCTTGGAAATCATCCCTCCTACCGGCCCCTTCAATGTTGGAGTCAGCAAGCATGCAATTAACTTCACCAACCCAAACGACCCCTTCGCACCAGGCAACGTCACTACCCAGTACCTTGCCACCGTCTACTACCCAACTCTGGAGAGCCCACCCTGCTCTCCCTCGCCTTACCTGCACCCAAAGGCGGCAGAGATCTTTGAGGACTACTGGGGCTTTGTACGGGGCAACTTTTCCAACCTGACATCGTCGTTCCTACACTGGGGAGCAGCACCAGCGTCCTCCGACGCCCTCAACCACAGCACACTGATCTTTGGTCCCGGCGGCCTCGGCCCATCGGTCGAGTTCAACACGATGCTCCTGTCCGATCTAGCCTCCAAGGGCTACGCGGTCGTCGGGATAGACCACCTGTACGAGCAGCCGTTTGCGTGGTTCCCCAACCCTGACGCGCCCGGCGGCGGCGGGCCGACCAACCCGGGAAAGGACGTCCTGGGCACCGATCCACACCTCGACGGCATCGCGGACCAGGCCTACCTCGACCTGCACGCGGCGCGCGAGCGCGAGATGCTGCACGTCGTCGAGCACGGCTGGCCGGCCCTCGTGGCGGCGCAGGGCTGGCCGTTTGCCACGGCCAGCCTGGGCCTGTTGGGGCACTCGTTCGGCGGGTCCGTCTCGCTGTCCGTCGCGGCGCAGACGTCGAGGGAGCTGGTGGCGGCCGCGATCAACATGGACGGATCCATCTTTGGCGGCGTCCGGGACGCGACGAAGCCGGCGCTGCTGCTGAGCTCGTCGTTCCACATCGGCGGGCCCGACGGCGACCCGTCCTTTGATGAGTTTGCCGAGAGGCAGACTGGGTGGTGGCGATGGCTGCACTTTGAGACGTTTGGGCACCTGAGCTTTGCAGACATGGCCTTTTTCAACGAGGTCGGTCCCAATGCCATATCTGACTTTTCAAAGGGCACTGTGGAGGGCGCTAGGGCTGTCGAGATCACTCGCGGTGTCGTGGCGGCGTTTTTCGATCGGTGGGTCAGGGGTGTCGGTGAGGATGGTGGCCTCTTTGATAGGCCTGAGGGGGTTTATGAGGAGGTTAGCCTTGTAAGTGGTGGGAATGGGAGTCTGTCGCTATAGAGTGGTATTCTTCTCTCGATGTAATGTCTACTACGTAGCAAAACCACGCCGATCTGGAATCAAATGAAATAGTAAGATGATAGTATCAAATACTGAGGAATCCTGCAGAACGCAACTAATGCAGTTCATGGTAATGTAAAATTACCAATACACAACCTGCTACCAACCGAATGCCCGGGAAGGTGGGTTGTGAAAATTCAAGGGTTACCTTCCCTATTGTAACTCTACCACACGCAGAAGGTCGAAGATTTCTTTTGGAAATAGGAGAAATGAAAAATCTTGACTCTGCAACCTACCCCGATCCATGTGTAAGTGCCGCCATTTGTCCAGATTGTTCGTCTTCAAAAAGGTCGACTCTGTGATGGACAATGTTATAGTGCCCAGAAAACCCGGTAAGTATCATACCGAGAGCGAAAGGTTATTTGGATTGAATACTAACATTCAAACATATGCAAGAAGGCATTGGTGTTGTCATATTCTATACTATGTCGGTTGTCCGCACCACACACATCACATCCTACTAGTTGAAGCGGGGGCAAGACCAACACGATGCGTTTCGGAAAGGCCATTACACGGAGTGCCTTTACAGCAGCGTCTCATTAAGGCATGAATCTGGAAAATCGAATGCAAGCATAAATGAAGGGATACTAATCCAGACAACGCCTCGTTGTTCAGCTATGCCGTAGCGCAGTACGAAGAGATGATCCCCAACAGCTTCACCGACGAGGAGATAGGCATAGAATTCGCAAGCTGGTCCGTCTTCACCGCAGCCAGCAGGATCGAGAAGTTCCCGATGGTCATGACCCTCCCTGCCGACGCGCTGGAAAGAGAAGCGACCGAATACGTTGGCTACCTCCTAAGTCCACAGCCAAAAAAATACCAGAAGCTATGTTACCGTCGAGCCAGAGCAGCTAAGCAACAACCACAAAAGAAAAGCTCTGCACCAAAGCCAGCCAAGAAGAAACAGGTTGTTGCGGTTTCGCCGCACGCAGGGCCACACGACGACGGACCTGTTGGTGACGGCGTGGCCACACAAGGGCCAGGTGCTGACGTCGTTCCGCTACACGACGGGCTACCACATGCCGTCGCCGGACTCTGACGGCAGCGCGACGCTGATGCAGATCCGGGTCGCGCGTCAGCGAGACCAGCTACGATGTTGTCTTTCGCCGGCAGGGGTTGTTTACTTGGTCAGGCGCTGGCGGCGAGGACGAGTCGGTCAACACGAGCAGCCCGGACCACTGCGCCATCTTTGGGTGCGCCCAGTCGTCCGCCGGTCCCGAGAGCCTGGCCTGCCCGGCTAGGTTGACGTTTGCGCTTTATGGTAGCGGGTTCGTGCAGTGAATCGCAGAGCATGAAGGGGCCGTTAGCGACAAGTATGAAGAGTGCACAGAGCTGGCGATTGAAACTGTCACGGGGTCTTGTTGAGCGGCGGCGACGGCGGTCTCGGAACGTTAGTCAGGGCAATTATATAATACTGGTAACTGAAAGAAAGGCAAAGCACGCAAGTAAATAGTCAATGAGGACGGCAGATGGGTACATATAAGTTCGCTGGATGATTTTGGGGTCTTGATGCCCTGTTTCATTGAATATCGTAATAAAACATCGTAGACTCGTCGCAAAGCTCCCGGCATGAAGTCACAGCTGGCAGCATCATGGAAGACCATACCAGGAGCTCGCATTCGTCGTTACTACCATTCAGGCAGTTTTGAAAGGTAGAAAAGAAATAAAAGAAACCAAGTGAGAAACGCCGCAGAAAAAACCAAAGACCAGATACTCAAGATCTCAACGTTTCAAACCAGAAGAAAACCAAGCCAGCTCCTCGCAGAGCTCATTTCACTTTATACCAAAAACACCGACCGCCTGCTAATCCCAAGACCCAGCTCGTTGGCAACAAGTCCTTCATAATATCCAAAAAAACGCCTCAAACCTCAAAAATTTAGAAAGACAAAGAACAGTAGCTGAAAGCAGTAATATGAAACGGAAAAAGAAAAGAAATCAGCAAGAGATTTGACATACACACAACGAGCAGAAAAGTAGATAGGAGAGGAAAAGGATGTCAAAAGCAAAAGCCAGAATAACAGCACAAGCTGAATTAAGAGATTAAAGTGGTGAGCGGCGACGCCTTGTTGTAAAACAATCAACAAGCAGAAACTTTTGTTTTTAATTCCACTCAGGCTGCTGGAAGATGATGTCAAAAGAAAAATCCTCGGAAGAAGTACACTGGTTTGCAGAAACCAGAGAGGCGCTCCCCAAAGGTTCCTGCTTGACAGCAGAAAACTGGGGCGGGGTTTGATTAACACGGTCCGTACCAATCATACCGGTACAGTCAGATACGTTCATGGGTGTGATGGTAGCGGTGGTGGTGGACGGGCTGCTGAGGATGCCCGAAGATTGAAGGTGAGGCATGCTCATGTTAGTCATGTCCAGTGGGGGACAGATTCCACCAAAGTTTGCAGAGGAAAGAGGGAAACCGGTTGTGAGGTAACCCCCAATGTTGTGGATATCCAGGTCATGAAATGCCAGGGGGTCTGATGCGCTCCGATTGATCGCAGGGAATGATGCCTGCTCAAGCGTCATCTTCTCCATGTCGGCACCGTGAGTGACAAAGGAGGCACCACTATAAAATACCGAATCTTTGCCGTCGAGCTCAAGGTCTTGATCCTCGAGTTCGGTCTCGACATCGGTTTCCTCGTCGTCGTCCTCTGCAGCTTCCTGCTCGCACTGGACAGGCTTCTCCTCGTCACTGTCTGCGACCTTGACTTTGATCTCCTCCATCCACGACTTGAGGACATCCATGGATGGCCAGTCACCACCACCGTGGCCGGCTCTGCGTTCGGCGTCAGACTTCTTCGCCGAGGCATCATCCTTGTTCTTCTCCCCAGTGTTCCTAGACCGGACTGGCTTTTCTTTGAAATGAGTCCGTCGGAGGTGTGCGGCCGCGTTGTAGTAGGCACCATAGAGCTTCCTGCCTTTGCAGTGCTTACACTGGTCGAGTGGCTGAACAGGTACGGGTCCCTCGAATTCCGCCGAGGGGTCCGCTGCCCTGGGGTCTCGGCACACCCATTTGCTCGCCGTAGACTTGTGCTTTGCGTCGGTGTGCCGACGAAGCTCATGTTCACCACGGAACTCGGGGTGGTCAGGACACTTGGTGCAGTGAACCTTGGGGTGCTTCGGCCGTTCGTATTTCTTGGGAGCCGCGATGGCCGTCTTTCCCGGCTTGGGCGGCGTGGCGAAAGGTGATGGCATCGCTACTCCAGTCTTCTCCCTGGCCTCGTCAGTGCCACTAGCATCTCTGGCAGTCAATGGCTTGGGCTGTAGTTTAGGAGCTTTGATGGCATTTTGATTCTGCCTCTTTATGGCCTCCTTGGCCCGCAGGTTAAGTGACTGGCTTGATCTGCTGCTTGCACTGGACTGTGTGCGTTCCATGTCGACAGAAACAGCCCCACATGAAGTGGAAGGAGACACATCAGTCGGGGGGTAGTCAGGCATCTGAGTAAAACCAATGTCGATAGACTGATTCGATTCAGAGTGAACCATCGGAGTTGACTGGTATATAGTAGTTGGGGGGAACATTTCATGTGACGGACCCGCGCCGATTTGGAAGAAATCTTGCTGATCAGATGGCGGTGCTGGCTTCGTTGTCGGACTCTCGTCAAGAAACTGGCTGGCCTTGTGTACGTCTGGTGAGTTGCCGTCTTCAAAGGAGCTCTGCGAAGCAAGACGAATCATTCCGACAGGAAGTTGCCCCATGACAGAAGAGCCATCGTTTGGGATGATACTGTTACGTCTGCTCATGCCAAAGTCCTCCAAGGTGGGTGCGGTAGTCAAAGAGCCGCAAATAGACACTGGCATCTGCTGGCCAATGACATCAGAGTTTGTCTGTACCTCGGGAGCATCAAAATGGACGTATGTGTCGGGTAGTCCATTTCCAAAAGCCTGCAGATAATCTACAACATCCATCCCTACGTCAGGGGCAACAGGAGCTGCAGTGAAGCATGGGAGATTGGTAGCGTATGCCCCATTAATTTGCATCGAGTGGCTGAAAAGGCTTTCAGAGATGGGTGCCTGATCGGCATCCCTAGAGTAGTTCTCTATCATGGATCCGTGTCGGTAGTGCGGCTGGAGGGACTGAGGCATAGGAGGTGGGGTGACCATTCCGGTGCCGCTAAAGGGAATCGAGGACATTGGCCTTGTTGAGGATGATCGGTCCATAGGGACCGACTCCCGTGTTGACGTTGGCTGTACATAGGTTGTCTTGGCTCGCTTCATGGGGTGAGATTCTACCTCGTCGTCCTGGTTAAAGTTGCGTTAGCTACGAGAAAGAGGAGATTTAGGCTCCCTCAGGTCATAGGTGTCTCCGCAGGACTTCTGTCTACTCAAGGGGAGGGCGTACCGGAAAGGCGCGAGTTGCGGGGATGACCGCAGGCGAAGCCGCCGAGCGGGCTGTAGACTGTCGGCGAGCATGGTGTGCTGAGACTTGTATAGTGGGCTGAGATCCTTTAGCTTCGCCAGGCTGGTAAGATGAAGATGGCGACAATGGGGACAGCGGAAAAGAAGGAGTCGTTGCCGATTTGAGCTGGGCAATCCTCTTGTCGAGTTCACGTCTTTGTTCCTCAAGCTTCTGTAGCTCTAACTGATCAGCCGAGGAATCAGTTTGCATCTTGTTCGCGACGAGGCGGAATTTTGTGTAGTGCACTGTGCACTAGGCGGCCGTCTCGACTGGTGGGCCACTGGTTGGTCTACGTTCCCAAGTGCGAAAAGCTTCCAGGATGATATTTTGAAAGCCTCGTCTTGTGACAATACCAATTCAAACGAAGCGTGGTTCGTATGGCTGGTATTTGGTAAGAAGTTGATCTGAGGCGGTTAGTTCCCCACCCTTGATAGGCAAGACAGGGTATTGCTGGAATGCGTTGAGTGACGAGGCGAGCGAGTGCAGCAAACTGAGGCCTTTGCCCGTCACAAGGTACTGCAGGAGGCGGTTGATGCCTGCGCAACGCAGTGCTAGAGGCGGCAAATATGAAGCGGAAAGGTAAACAAAAAGGTTGTCGATAGATACTAGATTCGTCCTCTCATCGGATAGGAAGAAGACCAAATGTGGGGTCGTGATGGCGGACGGTCTGTTATTTATCCAGTCGGTGCCCGATAAAACTTCAACAACCACCTACCCAAGATGTGGAGAGCGGTAGGAAGCAGGGAGAAGACAAGAGAGGAACGAAAGAGCCGCGGACGAATGATCAGCACAGCAGTGGATGAGAGTGGATTTGGTGGTGCAACAAAGCATCACCCAGTGAAGACCTGGGCTAGACTTGAGGATCTGCCATGGGCCCAATCCAAACTAGATCGGGGGGATCATTGTGGATGGATGACAAGGGTGTGTGTGTGTGCGTGTGTGTGTGTATGTGGCATAATTAGGGTACTGAATATCCGTACCTAGGTAGGTAAGGTAGGTAGGTACCTATCACAGATGGGCTTAGTACTCAAGGTACTGAAGTAAGTACGAAGTAAGAAGGTTGGCTGGCGTGAGGATAGACAGGGGCATGCATGCAGTCGTGGGAGGGTGATGTTGGGCGTTCCTTTCAACCTCCCAAAATGAACCACCACAACACCGAGAGACTGCCGGGGGATTTTGGGTCTGGCCTGGGGAAATGACCGAATATCTCTGTTTGCTTCTTACACCGTACATCGGCTCGAACATCCACCCCATGCCGCCGTGCATACAGTATGCTACTTTTGGGTACACCACCAGTGCTAAGAATCCCCGGGATTGATTGGCTGCGTGTGGGTACATGTAGATAAAATGCAGGTGGCCATCCTGCTTCACGAAGCTGGGCGAGTCTCAAGTCACTCACTCCCACGTTCCATCAAACAAACATGGGTCTGACAGGCAGTGACGCGATGCGATGTAACCCCCGGCGTATATAGAAGCAAACAATCTTTGAGCACATTGGCTGGTGCATCCAAGTACCTTACTACAACCGCATATGGTCGATGGAGGGTGGTTCCGCTTTCCGATTTGCGAGTGCCGCAGCGCCCTAGCTGCAGGAAACCCACGGGCAAGTAGCCAGTGAATATGCAAATTGGCTCCAATGATGGCGTACAGTGGATGACTGCATCTATGCTGCATGCCAACGGGCTCAACTTGACAAATTAACGGAAAGGGAAAAAGCAAAATAGAAAAATAGAAAGACTAGAGTTAGTTAGTTGCTTTGTACACAACCTCGTTTAGGATGGCAGATAGTCCCAGGACAAGGACAACTTTGTCACGTGGGCACATTCCCTTGCACTGAGAATGCAAGCGGGCGCATGGTTCCTCAGGAAATCGAATGGTACTGAGTAAAAGTTGCCTTGATGGAATTTTGGATTATGACCAATACCATCATTGAACTATGATTTCGTGTGTACCTATACGACGAGCAGGCTTTGTTATTCGATCCAAAAGGTGGAATTCACAAAAACTTGTCACGAACTTTTGATGTAGAATCTTGGATGGTAGGTGGGGAATAACATAATGCCCCTGACGTGTCTTTTACACCGCTAAATTCAAATCCAAAAGAGGCCATGAAGAAAAAGTCGACCTTACTGGTAAAGTATCGTAACATGAGTTTGCAAAAGGTATCGAGATCTTTTTCCATCAAAATGTTGGTAGTGGATGTCGTCGACGTATGATAGGAAAATTCCCGGCGGTCAGCAACATCCGGCTGATTGACATCCATCCAAGTGGGGGCGCCACGACCCCGCTCAGGGATGCTGCCAGTCGAGTGGGGCATCTGATGAGTTGTCAAATCTGGTTGCCTTGTCGCCTTAGAAATCAGGAATTAACTACGATTCGTGGTGCGTCTTCGTTGGCAAAGTGAGGCGATCGCCCTGCCATGCGGCGACTGGCTCAGGAAAAAAGACCCCACCATCCCATAGCATTGTGCCAATCGTTGTTCTCAGCCCACTTTTGCTCCCTGCTCGCCCGTCGTCTCCTTCTCATTCGCACAAGCACATAGTCGGCCTGCTCTCTCAACTGACTTGTCTGCCAAGTTGCTCACTTGGATACCACCAACCAGTCGCATTCGATATTCGCTTCTGTGAACATGAACCTCTATCGGGCCCATCCTCGCCATGGCGAACGAGTCAGGAAAGTGGACTGTCTGTCATCAGGCGGCTTGTAAAATTCTTCATCGCGCCGTCAATTCGGTATGCGATTCTTGAAGTCCGGCCAGCTTTGTTGGAGAGTCACAGCAAAGGGTCGTTGGTCAAACTTTTTTTTTTAAGACTATTTAGCGAACCAGATGATTCTCAAAGGCTAAAAGTTGGCAACCTTGAGACGCGGTGAGACCTTCAACTTAAAAACACAGCCTCACCAATCGTTATCCATCTTGCCGTCATTGGACCTAATGCCGTTTCTGTACCTCCACATCCGCAATTCCCAGACGTGTTATCGCCGGCACTCATCCGAGCCCAATCTCGGGCAGTCACAACAATGATGGGATGAACACCCCATCCCTCAATTGTGTCAAATCTGTCCAGGCCTGGATTGCCTCGCCACACCAAAAGAACCTGGTGTGGGTAAACAAAGCTCGTATTTACTTGGCAATGACAGCTCTTATGGTATTTCGGGCATCAACGAACATGGCAAACCATGGACCTAAGGCACCCGTCCTCGAATCTCCCAAGATCTTTGGACTCGATGCCCGACCCAGCACACCCTAATAAGACTTAGGATTCTTCTCATTCATAACATGAAGAATGACCGGCTGACCTGAAGAGCCTCTTTGGTTTAAAAATGTGCCGGCTTCCAATCCGATTGCTTGCTCAGCATACAACACATCAACGTAGCTGGGCTTCCAATTACGGCAATCGATGTCATATTACAGCAGTTGCGTCCATCACGACTATAAGCTTCCGGAACTGGAGGGTCCAAAAAGGTCCTCTAGACTTGGGCTTTTGTCTAACTTGAGAAAGGACCACGTGGTTGCTGTTGATGCCTTACCACGGGCAAACACCAGACTGAGGTGTCTCGTTCTTGTTATGACGGGTAAAACTTGCTGACTACAGGCATGTTGGCACCATGCAAGAGCACAATGTCTAATTATATCCCGACGCCTTCGAAGCGGACCGTGGGAAAACATCTCCTGGCTACACAATGAAGGATCGAAACCGATTCTGGAATTTGTTTCAGAGCATGGTAACGAGCTACCCAATGATCAGAAGGTGTTTGTACCAGTATGGTATTCGGCAGAAAGGATTTAACGCATTGCTACTACCACCATCACTCAACCACTCCACCAAGCACTTGTCCCCTGGTCGGGTTGATCATGTCACCAATGCTTACAAAACAAGGACCTGCACGGGACAAGAAAAGCGCCTGTTAATTTGCGCTGTGGAAACAGTGGAAAAACAGTTTGTCTGTCTTTACACCAATTCATCCCCAAAGTAGTGGCTGCGAATCCGAGAGCATCTAAATCATTGCATACGAGAATCCTTCTCCCTCATTTATAACACTGCATAATTACACAATGCATGAAAGCTGATGCTCGATACAATCAGCGCGGACCCAAACGGGACACGAGTATTCTGCATCGTCTTTTCTGAAGTAATACTAATACTACTACTTCCATACAGAAGCATCGGACAGACATGCTACGTATTATCACTAGGCAACTGCCATGCAATGTCCTGAGTATAACTAGTGATTCTAAGGAATTTGCTAATGAAATGCCCTGAAGCTGAAGATGGCCAAGCAGCAGCCAACTGGAGTAGGGTTCTGAGCGTCCTAGGGACCCTGAACAGTGGCGTCATATTACTGCAGGCACAGGGCAGGCTGAGCGAGTGAGCAACTTCATTTGCGGTCGACTCCTTGGCGACCTCGCTTCATTGGCCAACCCCTACCATAGACCCGCGAAATGTAACTTCAGGGGCCGATCCTGTAATATGCATGCTGAGACTTAGCCGCTGCCTGCTTAGCTGTGGCCAGAAAAATCATGATTGACGATGTTTTTTTGGGGGCGGCGTGGCAACTTGGAGCACATTCAAACTTGACGGCAGCTTGGCTATTCTACTCGGAAAATTTTCTTTCGTGTTGCCTTTTTATTGTCTACTCACCAAGGGTCAACAAGCACAACATGCCAGGTGGGAGTCGGTCGCACTCTCGAGATATTCAGTGAATATGGCATCCCTTTTCAGCAGCCTGGTCTGGTGTGCTCTCCTCGCGCTGGGCCTGTTCGATCTGGCTGGAGCTCAGGGGTTAACTCGGGGGCCTCCGGTGAATACGGATAAATCAAGAGGACCACCACAGGACCCAGGTTCGGAATACTTTTGGCGAAGGTATGGCTGCTCAAGTAAGTCCATAGTTCTAACAGCGTTGACTAGGGACCAGGAGGACCATAAATATTTGCTAACATGGTCATTATCTGGACCAGTTGCTGTACTGGGTGACAACCTATACATTGAGGGCGGGAAAGTGTTCCAGAATCCAGGTTCCAACGCATCGGACTCGACATATTCGTACCCATATCAGCGTAAGAGACGCTTTCCTGTATTTTCTTGGGCTTACGAGGCAACTGACGCCCGCTTATTTTGTTGGCTAGTGAACAAGACTATCTACATTAGTCTCACTAGTGAATGGTTCGCAAGAGATGTATCTGCAACAATTCTTGAGAATTACAACATGGACGAAAGCGAAGAGGTCGCGCTGTGGCCTAGTGAGAAGAAGGATGATAATAAGCTTTATAGGTGGGGCGGTACTGTATACAATGAGGACTGGAACAAGTCAGGACCTGCCTTGGGCGTTTTCAGTGGACAGGGACCGGCACCGCGCGCTTCCGAGACTGACACAAGCGGCTCATGGTCCAACAATACGGCTATACCGTCTGCTGTCAAGCCGGACCTCCTGAGGACGACGGGAGGCAGCTGGACGACATGTAACGGCCAGGGTTTCCTCCTCGGCGGAACGACCCCCTACTTTGTCGACACTGCCTCCAACCGCGCTCCCGCGGTACCGGGCCTGGTTACCTTTGACATGGAGAAGGGTGAGATGTCTAACGTCAGTGCGGCCGAGTTCGGGCCACCAGGTGTTGCACGCGGCACTCACCGTCGTGGCTCCGCCGTGTGCTTGCCTACATATGGAACAGAGAATCAAGGACTCGTCATGTTCCTAGCCGGCGAGCAGCAAGCCAACTTCTCGTCGTTCCAGTGGTCACCGATGAACCTCAGCACCGTCTATATGTACGACATTGCCACGCAGACCTTCCACAACCAGACAACAACCGGAGATGTACCAACTCCTCGCGAACGCCCCTGCGCCGTAGCCACTCACAAAAAGGATGGCAGCTCCTACGAAATCTTCCTCTGGGGCGGCAAGAACATAACCGACGTATTGAACGACGTCTACGTGCTCACCGTACCCGGATTCACCTGGATCAAGGTCCAGCACCTTGAGAAGGGCAGGTATCAGCACTCGTGCGCCATTGTCGGACAAGGGCAGAGCCAGATGATCAACGTCGGCGGGCTCCAGTCGTCCAGTCGCAGGGAGGATAGTTATGGGGTCGACGACTGGGCCAACGGGCTCAAGATCTTAAACCTGAAGGGCTGGTTTTGGCAGGACAGGTTTGATCCCAACGCTGAAGCATACGAGCCCCACGACCAAGTTCAGAAGTGGTATTCTTCACAGTAAGTTTGGACGCCTACTCTTCTTTTGGGTCCAATGAATCTGTAATTCTAACGTGGTGTGTGTCTTGTTAGGAGCAATCTTCAATCTGTCCAGTGGACCAATGACAAAACCAAGGCGCTCTTCCCGCTCGCTGCGCAGAACGATCCTTCCAATAACCCTGGCGGCTCAGGACAGCCAGAAACGCCACAGGATGATGGTGCAGCGTCTCGTTCTGTACCGGTCGGAGCCATCGTGGGTGGTGTAGTAGGAGGTGTGGTTCTTTTGGTTGCAGCGATACTCTTCTTCATCCTGCGCCGCCGCCGTCTCCGTCGGAAATGGGCCTCCGAGCAAAAGGCACACCAAGAGCAGAGCAATACCGATGCAGGCGGCGGGCGCAACCAAGGGACGCCGGTCAACTCCCCGGACCCGACAGAGGTGTACGACAAGCAGATGCTCGACTCGAACCAAGTCCACGAGCTGCCGCCGCAGGGCAAGTCGTACGAGATGGGCAACGATGGCGCGGTCAGTGAGATGCCTCCGCAGGAGAAGTCATATGAGATGGGTGACGATGGTGCGGTCGGCGAGATGCCCGGCGGCGCGACCGCGTACTACTACCAGCTGGATGACGGCACGATATTGGTTGAGATGCCGCACAGCAAGGATGTTCCGGTCGAGATGCCGCATAATCAAGAGATACAGCCGCAAGAGTTGCCTGCCGACTCGCCGCAGCGTCGGCAAGCAGTCGCGGAAGGTCTGCCAGATCCACGGGGGGAGACGGATGTGCAAAGCGGTACAGGAGCGCCTAGGTAAAGTGCTTCGTGGCTACAAAAAGAATACACAAAATAATTATAATCACGACATGCTTTGTCTTCACAAAGTGCCACTATGGAATTCTGGATTAACAGCACGGAATTGATCAGTACTGGATAGCAAAGCCGTGGGGGACACAACAGCCACAGATCCGATTAACAACGTCAAGCTACTTTTTGACTCTGTCTGCACCGTTGCTAGCACCCCTTACAAAAGGCTCCAGAGGCAGCACCTGCGACTCGGGGGTCACACCATCATACACTCTACTCCACCGCGTCCGCAGTTTTTCGGGAGTCTCCCAAGCGTTTTCAGGATCGCGCAGCCATAGCCGAACGAGGTGCCGTCTTATTTATTTGAAAGTGGATCAGCAAACCGAGCAGGTCCCGCTCATAACATTGAATAGAAATGCAACTGAAATCAAAAGGTAAAGAAAAAGAGGAAAAGGGGGAGGACTAAAGCACTCACTGCCTCTCTACCGTATCCTTGAACCCATCCCGGGCGTGAAAGACGGCCAGGTTGTTGACGTACTGCATGTCACCCTTCTGAAAGTTGGTGGCGACGTGGAAGCGGTCTCCGAGGAAGTGCAGTGCGTCCAGGGCCTCGGCCTGCGCCTCGGTGATGGGAGGGACGTCGGGGCTGCGCGGCAGGGCGCCGAACCCGACCAGGTACCGGCGGGCGTACTGCAGGAGGATCCGCTCCGGCTGCTTCTCGGACGCGGGCTGGTGGTAGATGAGCGGTCTGGAGAAGTAACGCTCGCTGGTTGATTTGTCAAAACTAGATCGATTGCAAACAAATAGGCATGTTAGCTCTGGTGTTTTGCCCGGTGAATTCGTTTACGGAGAAAAGAAAAAGAAAAAAGAGTAGGGGGGTTGTATACTTTTCAAGCGGCCAATCGGCAGCCAAAGTGTGGATGAGATCCGGTCTCGTCCTCGCCAGCTCGTTATAAACCCTCCATGTGCTTGCAAGCTTGCTCGCGCCACCCTCTGCAGCCTCCCCTAGGGCAAAAAGCGAAACGATGTCGCCGCTGTCGGTGTGAAAGACCTGCTTATCCGCAGTGTATGCAGGGCTTCCTATGCTGACCTTTCCTGCCTGATCTTCCTGCTTCTGCTGCTGCTGGAGCTGCAGCGTAAGGTCCTTGATGTGCGACAAGACCACGTCGGCCCTGTTGCCGTTGAAGCTCGAGTCCTGGCGACCCCTGACTGCTGCAATGTGCGATGAGATGCCGGCGTAGATGATGATGTTTTCCTCACGCGTGTGCTTGTCCACGTCTACGCCGCGGATCACAAAGAAGCCATGGCCGTTGTGCAGCTCCTGAGACAGGCGACGTAGTTCAGGGCGGGTTTTGGGCAGTGGGAATGTATCTGCGTCAATGTGGCCCAGGGGCAGGTTCAAGGCTATTTGGTTGATTTTTTTTTATGTCAATTTCCTTTTTTGAGAATATGATTATCGCCAAATTTGGTGATTTTTATACAATTGATGCTAATACCAACTTACATTTAAAGTGCCTCACGGCATCGTCTATTTCTGCTAACTGCTCCTCGTTCAAAACATAAGTCCAGTCGTAGGACTGCGCAACAGTTTCGCCTTCCCAGACCAAGCTACCTTGCAACTGGGTAGGGAAACCTTCGGGCAAGGTTTTTTGCAAGCGATCATTCTCTTCCCTCAACCTCTTGGCTGTACGTTGGTGCCATTTCTCGATGTCCGGGGCGTATTGAATATCGGGCTGCACGGCTGGGGTGAGCACTGCAGCAGCAGCCATTGTGTTGTAATTTTTTTTCTTTTTATTTTTATTTTTTTTGGTTTGAGTCTCTTGTTGGACAACTAACTGATAAGGAACCCTGGTTGTGCGATGAGTTGCTTCTGGTTCCGGCCTCCCAAAAAAAATCGCTTAACCAAACGAGAATCGAGTTTAGCATACATATCAAAATATATCTTAGTCTGGGCATTGTTCGGGGTTCCAATCGACATGGGTCTAATGGGCACACAATCGATGGCGTGATCAGCAAAATGTATTTCATTTGGGGTATGGCATGCTGCGGGGAAGCTTTCTCCTCACTATCGCCACGAAGTTTTTTTGTGCTTGGGTAGCAAGTCAAAGAAAAATTTAATGGGAAACTCTTAATGTTGTCTTGGGGTCGTCCGAGAGATCTCATCAGAGTTTGGACGGATGGCGTTTACCGGTTCGACGTGGGGTAGGTTGTTCCTTTTCTGGAAGGTCTCACAAGTGATAGACACTTACAAGACATATTGCTCGTACGCCAAGTCTGATATCCTAGCTTTCCTGCCACCCAACCCTAAGCGGTTTATTAGCGGGCTTGCAGGAGGCGAGGGCAGGCTACTTGCAGGCCATTTCGATGCAAGATAGTAGACCAAGGAGGCAATCCCATCCTTGGCTACAACTTCCACCTATTAGGAGTGAGATGGGGGGTCTTTTTTTTTTTTTTTTTTTTTTTTTTTTTTTTTTTTTTTGAAGAGAAGCCACCCATTTATGATTCTGTGTTTTGATAGAAATTGCCAAGTTTCCTGATAGATGCGAGGGTGTACCAAAGCATGTCAAATGACTGACTGCACACCCAGCACAGAAAAACCAACCAAAGAATGCCAGCGGCAATAATGGCCGCCAACACCAACCAGGGGTACACTTTTTTATCGATTGTGCAATTGTATCCTGGACATTGTTAAATCATATTCTGTACCAGTTTTGCTTCTCGCCAAGCCAACAACTGCTGACGAGATGGGCTTTTTTTTTTGCAAAGATGCCAAGTCCTCACACCCCCTTGCTTCCAATCAACCATGTATACACACACCTTTCAAGCATTGCCTTATCTTTGCATAAGGCAAGGTAGGTATGGTGGTATAGGTATGGTGACATGGGCGGCCTAGGCCCTTCACTTCATCTTTCTTGGCGGTCCTTTATAAGAATTGCGCCATCTCTACCTCACGCCCATCAGCACGGCCTGGACTTATTCCGCGCTTGCAAATCTTAGCTGCGTCGCACAAAGAGAGTAGCCATCGCGGGAGAAGCAACCAATGGCCGTCAAGTTCTGGTCTAGAAACGCCACGGCGGCCGACACGACGGCTTACACGTCCGACTCGGAGCCGTCGGTGGTCCACGATGGAGAGCTCGCTTACACGAGAGTGAAAGCCGGCAATGGCTCCAATGCGGCGTACCAAGAGGCCGTCGGTGCTCCGGTCGAGAGTAAATCGCCGTTGGGTTACCATGTGGGCTGGGTGACGATCATTTTCCTCAACGTCAACCAGATGATCGGCACTGGCATATTTTCTACGCGTGAGTTTGCTGGTTCTGTTACTTATTGCTTCCTCGAGAATACATGCTAACACTCAAAACCCACAGCTGCAACCATCCTCAACAGGACCGGCTCGGTCGGCCTGGCTTTGATCTACTGGCTTATCGGAACTATCATGGCCATTGCAGGTGTTTGCATCTACTTGGAGCTAGCGTCATACTTCCCCAATCGCAGCGGCGGCGAGGTCGTGTACCTCGAGCAAGCCTATCCGCGCCCGAAACACTTTTTCCCCATCGCCTTTGCGGTGCAGTCCGTCATCCTTTCCTTCAGCTCCTCCAACGCCATCGTCCTGTCTCGATACGTATGGCGCATCGCCGGCATAACCCCCACCGAGTGGGAGATGAGGGGCGTCGCCATCGCCGCCTACACGCTGGCCGTCATCTGCGTCATAGCGCACAACAAGTACTCCCTATGGGCGACCAACGCGATCGGGGCGCTCAAGATCGCCACGCTCGTCTTCATCAGCATCACGGGCTTCGTCATCCTCGGCGGCAACGTCGGCCACATCCCGGACCCGAACCGCAACTTCCGCAACTCCTTTGCGGGCACCACGACGGACGGCAACAACCTCTCGGTGGCGCTGGTCAACATTGTGTTTTCATACACGGGCTACTCCAACGCCTTCAACATGGTCAACGAGATCAAGAACCCGATCGCCAAGCTCAAAAGGTACGCCACCACCTCGGTGCTCATCGTTTCGGTGCTGTACATGCTCTGCAACATTGCATACTTTGCCGCCGTGTCAAAGTCCGAATTTGCCGCCTCCAAGGAGATCGCCGCCGCCGTCTTCTTCACCACCGTGTTTGGCAAGGGCGGCGCCGAGACGGCCCTCAACGTCCTGGTCCTCCTCAGCGCCTTTGGCAACCTGCTGGCCACCCTCATCGGCTCCTCGCGCATGATCCGTGAGATCGGCAGGCAGGGGGTGCTGCCCTACACCGAGTTCTGGGTCTCGACCAGGCCGTTTGGCACGCCGCTCGGCCCTTACCTGCTCAAGTGGGCCGTGACTTTTATCATGATCGTTGCGCCGCCTGCCGGCGATGCTTTCCAGTTTGTCGTCAGTCTCAAGACGTACCCGGATGGAGTCTTCCACTTGGCCATGGCCATTGGTGTCTACCTGATCCGCCGACGCAGAAAGAGAGCTGGTCTGGGAAAGACCGAGTTCAGGGCGTGGGACGTCGTCCTCGTCTTTTTCATCCTGCTGCAGGTATACATCATCGCCATGCCGTGGTGGCCGCCAAAGGGAGGCATCTACGCCGGCGAGGTCAGCTTCTTTTATGCCACATACTGTCTGGTTGGTATGGCCATGTAAGTACCCTACCTTTGGTCATTTCTTGTTTTTTTTTCTTCTTTTTCTTCTCCGTCGAACAATACTGACAATGACCCTTTCCCCACAACAACAGCCTTGCCGTATGCGGCATCTACTACTACTTCTGGATGACGCTCCTCCCCAAGTGGCGAGGCTACCGCATCCGGACCGAGATCCAAGACGTCGACGAGGGCTCCGGCGCCACCACCCACAGGCTCGTGCGCGTGCCCCTAGCGAACCTGGACGAGTGGGATGCGACGCACGACGAGGCTGGGTTCCTGCGTCGACGGCCCGCGGCTGCCGCTGCGGTTGAGAGGACCGCGTCTGATACTTCTTCGAGGGCCGAGGGTATGGATGGAGTTGACGGCAAGGAGGTGGTCGTCCCTGGGAAGTAAAGCCTTTTGAAAACAAAAGAAAAGAAAAAGGTTTGAACCTGATTAGCATTACTGCTTTTGGTTTTGCCTCTGCGAATACCCTCCTCAGCTGCAGCTTTATATAGTTTCAACTGCAAGTTGTGCTCGTTTGGCTGCGCATCACCAGTTGAAATCTAAAATCTAATTCTTGGTCATGTCAATCTGTGTTTCATTCAACGTTGACCAAACTAGACTTTCCCATATATTGAAAGAAGGCCAGTCAACAGTGTCGCCTAATGAAAGAAACCAACGCGTCCGCTCCATCTGGCTCCTGTAACCAATGGCCACCATCAGGATACTCCTTCCACTCAACATCAAACCCCAAATATTCACGCAACGCGGTGACCAGTTTAACCCCGTGCATCACAGGCACGACTCCATCGTCCCGGTTATGCTGCAGGTGTATCGGCACAGCACGGAGCGCAGCCAAATCCACCGCGTCACCGGCCTGTCCATCAGCAAACAACTCAGCAGCCATCCGCACACACACTTCCGCAAGCCCACCACCACCACCACCCACACTCAAACTCTCCTCCCCCTCCCCCATCACCAAAGACCTGAGCGGCATCCAACCGCACAGTCCCACCAACCCGGCGAACCCACCCCTCCCATCGGCCAGCAGCGCCGCGAGGACGACCGCCAGGCCCTGGCTGATGCCGCACAGAAACACCCTCTCCCTCGGGACCAACCTCTCCTCCGCCTCGACGCAGTCCCTAACCCGGCGGACGCTCTCGCGCAGGCCGACCAGCTGCTGCTGCTCCCCGCAGAGTTGGTGCGGGTCCTGGGTCGAGTGCATGTCGAACCACTGCGTCAGCTCGACGCCGCCGAACCGGGCCGACGGAAGGCTCGGTGCCTGGGGAAAGACCCACCGGATGCCGGCGGGGAGGGCGTTTCTGATGGGGATGAGGGCGGTGGGCGGTGGTGGTGATGATGGGGTGGTGGTGTTGTTGTCGCCTTGAGCTGCTGGGGGTGAGACTTCGCTTTCAAACAGCTCGTTGGCAAACTCGTCGGCGTTGCTGTCGCGGCCGTGCAGGAATATGATGGTGTGGGTGTGTTGGTCTCCCCTGGGCGGGATGATCTTGGTTGTTGTGGTGTTGTTGTTCATTTTGCATGATTTTGTTTTTCTTGTGTCATGTTCTTTTCTGTCTATGTTTTTGGAACCTAACAACTTGACGCGATGTAAGCATTCGCCTGAATTTTACGGGCAGGTGTTCCAATTAGATCATTGAGCCAAGCCACACTAGTTTTAGCCACGAGATCTTTTTTTTTTTTTTTTTTTTGCTTGCGAATGTGGAAACATTCTCAATTCCACGGCGACGAGTGTCGCTAGATCCCTAGATAGTGAAGCCCTGAAAAGTCAACAGCACAAAGGGGTCTACTTGACGAAACAAAATTCTTCCCCATTATATGTACACAAAGTCTCACTTAGACCCAGCCCCCTTCCGCTTGTCCCTAATCTCTACCTTTTAACAGAACGACTTGTCTCCGACAGAGGCGATACCCACCCCAAGCTAAAATCATCCATGAAACTGAGCCAGTGCCAGTACTTGGACGTGGCCATTTCAAGATGGCAAGACTCTCAAGTATTCCAGGAGTTCGGGCACTTGGCTCTCGCCTATCTTGTCACGGAGACTTTCTCCCCGCAGTCCGGTCGCGTCGACGCCGACCCCGCGTGCAAGCAAGGACATGGCCATAGTCCTGTAGCCATGCATCGCTGCGCTACAAAGAATATCCGCCATCGCATGGTTTGTTTCCAGGTCTTCTGTATGCTTTGTCTTGCTCAAAATGAGTTCGATGAATCGGAAGAGGGTGTCCGTCGCCATGGACTTTGGCTGCGCCTCACCAAACAAATCGTCCAGTGGCACTATGTTTTCCACGAAAGCATACAGTGCGCACCTTGATTTGTGCTCTTCGTAAAACTCCATGGCGCCAGATGCTAAGATTGCTTTGAGAATATCTCCGACGTATTCATTGTAGGCTACCGGGAATTGCCTCAAATGTTGAAGACTGCTCAGGCTAAAAACTGTTCAAAATAGCCAGCCAAGTGTCAGAAATGAGTGTCCATCCAAAGAACGCTAGTCAAAACAATGGTTCCTTTTTATACTTACGTTTGTGAAGAGAATTTCTGCAGAATCTTTCCCAGAAAGTCAATCCCGTTGTGCCCTTGCTTTGAACTACACTTGGAACAAGCAAAAGATCGATAACGCAAGAACGGGTTTTCTTGTTCGGGATAGGAATGGGATCATCAATACTTGCTAGTCTGCGAGCATTTTCGCAGAAAAAGTCAATCCAGCATTCAAAAGCCGTCAATCCTCTCTTGTCAAGTCTCACAAGCAAGTCGTTGTCGGTGCCGTATGACTGTGTCAGTGTCTTGACAAACTCTGGGCTGGCGTAGGGACCGAGAAAATGGTACGCAGTACTGCCGTCACTTGCGATGACACCGGGGCACAGAGCTCCGGCTTTGTCGAGCTCCTTGAACATCAGGGGCTCTTCCACCCATCTTGCAGCCATGTGGATCATTGGCACATCGCTGGCAAAGGATAAAGCATCATGAGAACAAATTTCAAGTATTATCATGCAGGATTCAAATACACCCTTGGGGCCGTGGTAATTCCAAACAGCCTCTGCCAATGGTGTGCGCCCGATTGTAGTAACGGCACGCAAGGATTCTAGGGGATTGGGACTGCATTCGACAGATTGGTCGTTAGGTTTCGAGGTCACCATACAAGGATGTGAGGGCAAGCTTACTCTAGTTTGGCGAGGGCCCTTAATATAACCACGTCATGATTGTACGCAGCAACATGCCACACACTTCTGCCATCCTCGGCGCGACAATCGATGTCGGCACCGTAGCGCAAGAGCATCTCAAGCACCCCGGGCGACTCAACCAGGTGCAGAGGTGTCCTTCCTCTGCCGTCTTGAGCACTGACATCGGCCCCAAGGTCCAGGAGAGCTTGGATCCACCAAATTATGTCTCGAGTTGGATAGGGGATCTCGGCAAGCAAATGAAGGGGTGTCTGCAGACCAAGTTCCTTTGAAAAGGATGGGTCAAGGTCAGTCGGGTGGGTTATTGACCTGTTAATGGGTCGACGTGGATCTTGCAACAGGCGTCTGATCCAGTCAACTCGATAACCCTCATGAGCCCTTGACCAAAGGGCCAAAAACTGCCAGTCTTCACAGTCGATTCGGCGGTCGACGTCCATCCGAATGCACTCAAGCTTGTTTTTTCTACCGATCCTCCACGCTAACCGCGTAAGATATTTTGGGGTGCATCGGTCCGATGAGCGGTAGTCTTTTTCACTGTTGTCATCCTCTTCATCTGTGTCTTCTTGATCGCTGTCATCTTCATAGTCCGACTGATAATTCGGTTCTTTGGCATGGAGAGCAGCATCAAAGTCCAAGATGTACTGGCAGACGCCGTTTTGAAAGTCCAAAAACCTGCCTGGATCTAGGCGTTCAAGGGTGTCTGCAAAAGATTCAGTGTATATGATACCACGTCCATAGGTCTTGCCGGAAAATCTCTCAGCTATTTTGATAAGCAGTTTCAGGTCTTGAATCTCGGCACAAAATAAAAGCGCATGCGCGCCCAAGAATGGTATTTGAACCTCCTCCTCAGGGTCAAGGTTACGGTTGAGCACATATGCTATTGTACCTCTCACGTCAATACTCGTGGGTCCAGCCACAGTAGAAACGGTCGCCAATGCCCTAGAACTGACTGTGTCGGTCATCAACACGCGAGGGCCAACGAGAGCAATTTGTAACAGTTCTGAGCCCGCTTGCTGCTTGGAAGCGTATAACCTAGGGTAGAGCTGTCTGCATTGTTGAATGTACGAATCAAGTGGTGCCAGAAGTGGCGAGAGACCAAGGCTTACTGCTATATTCAAAGCAGTGTGCACATGTTTTCGAAAGATGCCTGGGTTTCCTGTTGGATCTTCGGATGACAGGCCTTGGAGCCTACCACGACCGTTGTTCCCGCAGTGGGTTCGTGAATATGCATTCAACCAATTCAGAAAGTTGTAGTACTCTTTAAACAGCTCCAGTGCCAACGACTTGGTCTGTCGCAGAAAACCGCTGCCGATGAATGGCCACCATGCAGCTGCAAAGTCGTAGAAAGGGTGCTTGAGCCGACTCATCTGTGCTTGGCGCTTGTCGCGTTTAACACTATGATCTGGCATGTTGAGGAAACGGAGACAGGCAATAGCAAGGGATGATTCGCCCTTTCTCGAGTCGAGATGGCAGATGTTCCTCTGAGCAAATTCAAGAAAACTGCGATTGTGGATGCAGTAACGGTATGATTTCATAGTATCAACGTGGTCGCCCCGAACTTGATCAGCAGGGAAATTCACTTGTATCTCGTGAGCAAAGAGGTCAAAAAGCCAACAGTATTGACTTTCGAGTTCACGAGATGATTTGAGTTCATCCAGTGATTTTGCTTCGGGAGAAAGTGCTACAGACAGCCCTTCAAAGAATGCTCTCTTTGAGCATGCCATGCTGGACATTTCTGATCCTAGTTTGGTTATGACAAGCAGCCATTCAAGAGCTGTCTTGAATGTATTGTAACGCTCTGCTACAGTCGAAGGAAAATCAGCAGCAGAGCGTGTTCCTAGCTGCAAGTTTGAGCCGTCGGACTTTGCCAGTTCTACTACAGCTTTGTAAAAGTCTTCCATGTGGGTGTATTGTGGAGGTTTTGGTTGATCTAGTTCCAAATGCAGCTTCTCAAGGCGATCTCTGTTTTGAAGATACCATAAGCGGCATTTTGACAGCTGAAAACTAGATAGTGCAGGTTAGCGTACAGAGAACAAATGGGACTCTTCGGGGGAACGGGAACAGAACGGATTTCAGGGACGCTAGGTACAAGGCAGAATTATGAGATCAAGCCAACTCACTGCACCCCGGAATCTGGTGAGTTCCTGCTAGACTTCAAGACAAAGGTCTCCAGCTCCTCTGGTGTTATGTGAGGAGTTGAGGCGTTGTATTTAGTTTGAGCAGCAGCCTCCTTAATGTAGGCTTTAATGTCATCAAGATTCGAGCCTATCTCATGGATGGCATATTCTGTTGCTTTGGATTCAAGTTGCTGGCAAATTCGGTCCCATGTTTCATGGGGCAGTGGCCGACTCAGCACAAGGATTTGAAGGCCTTTGCATTCAAGAAGAATTTCAAGTAGCTTGGAAGCAATCTCGGGTATAAGTCCGTCAAGTCCATCCAGGATAATGTAGGCTTTATTAGACAGGCCGAGAAGGGTCTTGATCAGGGGAACCAGCAGCTTCACATCTCCGAGGCATGAGAGTTGTGGGCGGAGTTCTTGGACGAGACGAATCTCGCGGGCGAGAAGAAAATTTAGATAGACTTGCCATGCCTTTGGATGTTGGGTCAGGATCTGAAGTACCAAAGGCTGCAGGATGTCACGAAGTCCGTTTGCTTCATGAGGGTTGGCAAAGTAGTAACAGAGCGGTACAGTATGCGTCCCGAACTGCTCGCTGAGCTGCTTCAACAGGGCGGCGGTGAGGAAGGTTTTCCCACAACCTGCAGATCCTGAAAGCAACACAAAGCGATATTGGCCCCTGAGCCACTGCTTGACGACATCGATTCCTAACAGCCACTCGCCGGTTTCTTCGCAGCGTTGCTCAAGCAGCCATTGTAACTTGGTGTTGCTGTGGTGATATTCCCAATTTGACCGAATCAGGGGTTGAGCCTCAGGAGGTGCGCGATTAGTTATGACCGTGAAAGCATGGTCGTCTTCCTCATCGTCTTCCTCAACAGGAGCTTGATCCGATGGCAATGAACACCACAGTGTTCCAACCGCTGCTTCCCAAGTTGTGGAGTAAAGACTTATGTCAAACCGAATTAAGATAGCCAAGAGATCCTCGTGGAAACGTCTCAGATTAGCCGCTCCAGGGAAGTCTGCTTCTCTCGATGCTTCATCATCTTGCCACTGATCTTGAAGGTCACTGAGTAGATCTGCACAGCGGGTCAAGCAGGCGAGTTTGGTGTTGCTTGCAGGATTGCTTTGCGGCGACTCATCGCTGAGAACTTGTAAATGCAGTAATAGGGAATGAATCACGCCAGTCAGACGGAGAAGGAGGCCAGTTAGCGCTTGAAGATCGGGATGGAATGGCTCGGTCAGATGCTTCTTCGTCTGATGATGCAGCAGTCGATGTACCGACCCAGCTGCCTGCGCAATATCCCTCACCTCTTCGAGGATTGTCGGTGGCAAGGATAACGAGTCCATGCTCACGAGTTAATTTAGGCGAGATCTATGGGCATTAAATAATTAATGCACAGCTCAACGCCCATGGTTGCGAAAAGTTGAGGTGAGGGGGGAGCAATTCGAATCATGGTTCAGAAGGTTTGGCAAGGAAAGGACCTATCCAATCCAATCCAATCCAGGGAGGATGGATCTTTGTGGAGCTCTCATAGTGTTTAAACCTCAGGATTATACTGTTCTTTCTACTTACTTTTAGGCCTGATATAACAGTACAAGGTTGAACTTGAACTGTCTGACATACATTCATCTGCAATTCCCCTCGCCCTCAGTTTGCGATTGGGCCGGCCATCCTCCAAACCAAACTTGTTGGTTGTACATTCCTAACGTCGAAACCAAAAACTGGGAATCTCTATTTTTTCAACCCAGCAAGCCAGATATCCCCCCCCCCCCGAACCCGTTATCTTGACATGAGCAGAAGCTGCAGCTCATTTTCGTACAGGTTTGTTTCAATGTCGGCGTTTCGAAACGTGGGCATATTTCGTCCAATTTTCTGACCGGTACCTTGCGATGTTGTACATGCGTGATCGGACCTTCACAGGTCAACTTTGATTTGATTTACCTCATATGTTTTGTGTTCTTATTGCTATATTGGAGATCAAAACTAGATGGTATGGACTACTCATCGGCCAGCATGGTGGTCTACTGAGTGACAATTTCTACCATATTGACTCTACTAGAATAGACCCTCCAACCAAAACCAGTCGACAAGTGAGCTCACTGCTTCCGATAGCTCTTCCGGCCATGCTTTTCTCCACCTTCACGTCACTAGCTGTGATTCTGGGCGCAGGTATCCCCTCTTTGGCATGCGGAATCAACAGAGCTGCCGACCAAGGTCCTGGTCCAAGTCTCAGTCTCTCTAGGCGTCACCTAAGGATGTCAAAACGACAGACTCGCCCACCAGGAACTGATCCTCTCAAAACTCTCCGCATCCTCAACCCATATCCAGGAATTTTTGCCTACTACGACGGCCGTACAGGTGACCGATTTCATTCGGATCGATCCAATTGGCTTGACGATGGCGCGTTCACTTTGGGAGTTTCCACATACTCGATCGTATCGGGCGACACGGCCCTCCTCTACGATGCAGCCATCACGGAGTCTCATGCAGAGGCCATGATCACACATTTAAAGTCAATAGGGGTCACCAAGACTACCACGGTTTATAGCCACTACCACACGGATCATGTTGCCGGCGCCGGGGCCTTGCAACGCGCTGGCACAAACTTCACCGGCCACGAGCTGACAGTGAGCACGCTGAAAAGGTTGGCTGCGGACTACGCCGCTCTGGACCCGCCAATCCCAAAGGTCTTCCCGCCGACCACCACCTACAAGGACGTGGCGACAGTCCAGGTCGGCGACCGCACGGTGGAGATGCACCACTTCCACGTGCACACCACCGACGGGACGGTCCTCTACCTCCCCAAGGAGCAGATACTCTTTGCCGGAGATACCCTCGAGGACACGGCCACCTTTATCGCCGAGCCCGATTCCATCGACACCCACGTCAAAGAGCTCCAGCGCATGGCGACTCTGCAGATCGGCAAGATCTTGCCGGCCCACGGCAGCCCGGATCGTATAGCTGCGGGAGGCTACGGGCCCGAGTTTATAAACGCAACCGTGCGGTATCTCAACGCCGTCAACTCACCAGTGGCTAGGCCACCTGCGTGGAGCCAGAAGCTGCAGGAGGTGGTCAAGGATGATGTCGCGGCAGGCAACCTGATTTACTTTGCGCAGTATGAGGAGGTGCACCAATCGAACGTGCAGAGTATACGGCAAGTGAGAAGGGGTGGTGGCCAGTAGTGAACCAGTCTTGCACATTTATTTGTGTGACATTGTTCATGTGAATTATCAGTCGGTTGTATGTCTTCCTCGATAGCTTTGTTGGTTTCCCCGGGACTCCATAATCACATGTTCGTATCTCCAGGCTCTACAGGCGCTGATTTATACATACGTATAATTCGTTCGCTATATGTAAAGGCTTCGGTGATAATGACAGATTATACAGCTTGACCTGCTGGAAACGATATTGAAATGTAAAGTGTGGCTTCTTGCTAGCCTTACCATACCGTGGGCTCCAAAACTGTCGAATGTTAGGCCATTTCTGTCAGCTTCTCATCCATTGTTAGTCAGTCTACCACCTACTATATAACGTTTTACTGTTTGAGCAGCAGCTTCCCCACCCAGAGGATGATTGGACGATCGTTCCAGGTGCAAACAGCCTGCAAACAAGATTCCTGATTCATGGACATAAAACTATAATTTAACGAAAGCAGACGGCTATCCTAGCTACGGCATCGGCACAAAGCCCTTATCAACCCACCGACTCCCATCAAACAAGACGTGCTTCAGGTAATCGCGATGGTAGTCTTGGTTGTACTTGCACGGGGTGGGCCGGTTGTCCGGCGATATGACCTCGAGGTTTTGGCATTTCGGTGCCGCTACCTCCAGCCCAGAATTGTCATATTTCAAGCCGTGTGAATCTTGAAAACTGTACGACATGATGTTCACGAGAATGTATCAGAGGTAGCAAGCTGCAACCCTAACTCCCGGCTCTGTTGAAGAGTTCACCCGAAGCCGCAAGTACGAGGGAGGAATCGAAGGTTGTATGACATCGACAAAAGTGAAAGGGCAGGGGCAATATAACTGCTTATACACCCTGCCACCCACAACGATTGTTTAATGGCCGCAATAAGCCTATACTATTCTTTGGGTATAATATGACTCGGGAGGCGATGCCTGCAGTGAATCCTTTCCTGGGCGCACACTTGTCAACCAACCAAATGTCCTTGGAGAGCCCAGTACTGCCACCGAATAGCAAGTTTGGGGATCTTGGAAGTAGGAATTCGGGGGGCTAATTTGTACTTTGTGTTTTAGGAACAAAAGAGAATGCTTATGGTTGACATGGTTTAATGCTGTGCTCCTAAGAGATGCGATGCGATGGATATAGCGGCGCCTGCCGCTTTTACCGTCTTAAAGTGCACAGGATTAAAAAAAAAAAAAAAAAAAAAAAAAAAAAAAAAAAAAAAAAAAAAAAGCACTTTAAGTCACTGCGAATTATTGCAAGAACAATCTTATGTATGCATAGCCAAGGGGCTTGGCAGGAATCTAAGCTGACTGAAGACAACATGAACAAGAAGGGGCGAGGCCGTCCTGGCCTGATGAGAGCCAACTAGCCTATAGCCGCTCAGTTTTAAGGTTGATATGATCTACTCAGGGTACACGAGCCCCCAGCCACACTGTCGGTCCAGACAGGGGAGTTGTGTCCAGAATAAAATTAGCTGCAGTGGTGTGGTTTACTTATTCCGGCACGTCTTGAAGATTTGGTCTCTTGCTATTGACAAAAATTGATAATACACATGTGGAATGTATTGAAAAATGGCAAAAGTTTAGCAGTCTTGCGGTTTATGTGGATCGAACACATGACCTTCAGATTTAGAATGGGCTGAAGTGGACTTCAGTCTGACGCTCTCCCAACTGAGCTAAACCCGCTATTCCTTATTGGATGATCTGCCTCTTTATCTATACTATATCCACTATCTTTTTCAACAGAAGACTCCAACCAAGCCAAAACATAGGCAGCGGAGCCATCCCGATGCGGGGGCTTAGCTTCATAGCCCATTATCCAACATCTCCATATCTTGGGTTCCGATGTCGGGGTTTTTGACAGTTATAAGCGGTTGGTTTCTCACCCACGTATAGCAGACTTGATCATTGTAGCACGTATCGCTTTTTGGTGAGTTAAAGACGCATATGCAATCCTGTCTTGTCCCTGTAATGGTCACGGAATCACACCCTATGCCTTCATTGCCATCTCCTTATTGGATGCATACCTTGGCTGACGGAGAAACGGGACATTTGTCAGGTGATACATCTCATACCAGGCTCGATCAACATGTCAACCTCCGGATTTAGTTTCACTGGTGAGGCGAACCCCGGGCCATTTTGAGGACGCGTCAAGGGGAATGCTCGATATACTAACCGGTTCATCGTCGTCCATGATGCTCTTTATCTTGCAGTCTCGCCTTGTGAGACCAAGGATGACATCATCCAAGGCCACCGCATCGCAACCGACACCTTCGGCCGCCAGACCAACGACAGGATCTGGCAAGGGTTCAACCCGGGCTGGGACACACCCGAGGGTGAGGCGGCCGGCGCACGCCGCCTCGTCGAGCGGTGGGTGAAGTCGCAGGCTGCCGACCAAAAGGACGAGCAGGGCCGGCCTTTTGTCGTCTTCCTCAAGGCCACCGCCCCGGACCCTGACAATGGCACGCCCGTCGTCGCCGGTCTGGCCATATGGGTGCAGGCTTCGGCCGTCGAGGGCAAAGGTGCGGTCCCCGTGTTGGACGTGGGCGAGGCGCAGGACCTGAACGAACTCTGGCCCGGAAACGACACAGAGCACCAGTATCTGCGGCAGGCAGAGAGGGGTCTGCATCGGAGGAGGAACGAGGTCATTCGGGAAAAGGCCAACCAGGATCCGCCGGCAGTGTTTGCCTTGGACATGTGCGTGGTAGACCCCAAGTTTCAAAGGCGAGGCATCTCCCAATCCCTGGTACAGTGGGGTATTGATGAGGCGAGGGCCAGAAACGGACTGGAATGTGTCACGGAAGCGTCAAGCATGGGTCGCGGCTCATATGCCAAACTAGGCTTCAAATGGGAGGGTGATGAAGCTGTGGATATGGACTATGGGTTTGATGATAGGTTCAAGGACCGACCTGCACCGCCAAACCTGTTCATGCGTACGGGGTCTTTGACAAAAAGCTGATTCTTCAGCTTGAACCGATTAGAGTGGGCAAAGGCATTCTGCATTTTCTAGATCAGAAAATTATTGCAGCCAGCATCTCAGCGCAATTCTCTATTTTTGGATGCCATCCTTTACCCTCTCCACACAGCCGGCCCCGGTGCAACATATGATGCCGGTGAAGTTGCGACAGTGTTCAGGTTGACCAGAATACCCGGGTCTGTGCTCCTATAAGCCCCTGGGAATGCAACAAGAGGGCCGGGAGTACCGCTGCCACCACCAGAAACGTTGATCTGTGAGCAAGACAGGTAGAACTGTGCCTTGTTGGCTTGCGAAGCCATGTGCAGAGCAATGTGCTCCACACGCAAGAGGTACTCGCCGTTGGGAATGTTCTTTGGAATGGTAGCTGGCACTAGTGTATATTCATCTACAGATGTGTGCACAAATTAGTAACTCTGTCCTCCGTTCCATTATAAGAGTGGCGATATAATCTCAAGTCTTACTCTGTCCGGGCCAAAAGAGCTGCTTGTTGTTGTCCACCTTGGGTGTCTCGCTACTGTATATCTTGAACCAGACAGCCCCGGAGCCGTCCCAGGTTTTGGCGCTTTGTCCTGCTGGCACCTTAGCCATGTAATACTGTGTCGGGCCTGGATGGTTGACCTGTTGAGTAGAGACATAGTGCACTGTTGCTCCGGCGGGTACCTCGGCGACCTCGGGGGCATTATGAGACTGGTAGCAGCGTATGTCGGCAACGGTAGGATTCTCGATCCCCTGCTTGCTTTGTGCGTTCTTGGTCATACGTGTTGCAGTCCAGTCTGCTGCTTCGGCCTTGCCATTGACTACTAGGCGAGGGAAGGTATCTGTATTGATTGAGTGAGTAGAAACGTTGCAAATGTTACGGAAGAGACCAGCAGGGTCAAAATACTTACAGTGTGCTTGTGCCGTTGCTGCCACTAGCAGCATGGCAACGTGTCCCTTCATTGTAGATTTTAAACTTGAAGCTGTTCTAGGTGGCGTGCTTCCTCTAAACTGGTCGCCTTTGATCCTGGGGGCACCTCCTTGATCTTCTGCAATGGGCCTAGAAGGCTGCTTTTATATCTCGAACAGTCCTGATAATATTCAAGATAGAGATTTCGGCATTTGACGCCAAGACTGGGGACATATTACTTTAATTATATTTGACCACTCAAAAACCGGGTACTGGTGGCCATTAATATGGCATATGGAAGATGAAGTCCCGATGATCAACACCGGCAGCTCCGAGTTTCTGTTTAGCCGACCAGTCAGAAGCTCATTGTTCTCAGTAAACAATGTTCAGTCTAGATTCTTGGGAAGCACCCACCAGCCCGTAGATTATGTGGACCATATATCTGCTACAGCTATAAATAGCGTCTGCTGTGGTTATTTGACCCTCGTGTGAGACAGCTTGCCTTGGAGAGAAAGGATTGGTACACGGGGGGGGGGGCTGTCTC
>NW_022156716.1:3833068-3835384 GCF_004355905.1 Pyricularia grisea
GGGGGGGGGGGGGGGGGGGGGGGGATGCTCAAGCAGAGAACCCGCACTAAGGACTATGGAAAATCATCACAGGAAGTGGCAGCAGTTCGCAGTGCCATGTTCTGTAGGTTGCCTTCCTATAATTGAGCTACAGGTGTGAAAGCTCCGGTTACTTGGCTACCTAACCATCTCATAAGCATTGATACAGACAAAAGCTTGTGGGAAGACTGGGCGGGACATTGTTGCAGTTAAGGCGCAGCGTATCACAAGTGGATGTGTACTGAAATATCCCTCAAAGGAAGTTACTCGTTTTCATGAGGTCCCCGATATCCAACGACGGTAAAATTTGATATCCTGGAGTGGAAGGCAAGTAAAAGCATCGTACTTAAAGTATCTAGTTGATACGAGTCGGCGACGGCTGGTCGGGATTAGGAATTCTCATCGAAGTTTTCCGATACTCCTTAGGCTCAGATGGGTACCCAGGTAACTAAGGCAGGTAGGTATTTTGCTATCGGAAAAGGACATTGGTCAAAGCCTCTTCCTCGTTTGTGACCCAACGGCCAAAATTCGTTGGGGTTGGGTTGACCGCTCACCAGTACGGTAAGCTGCTCGGGTTTCTCGTGCCTTCCATATTTGATCTTGCCCTCATTTCTAGGGAGACACAGTTAGAACTCGTGACCAAGAATGGAATTTCTGTACTGTAGACCGCTTTATACCACCGGCAAAACCTCACCCTCGGATCATCTTGCCCTTAGCTCCCCGACGACAAACAGAGCCAGACCCAGCTCCAGATGCACCACAACTCTACAGCCCGCCCATTCAGACTGCTTCTTGCAGGATTCTCTTTTGTACTCTTGATGAAGCTCCGTGACTGAGTTTGGCGATATCACCTTAACTACAAGATGCCCACTGAAGCTGACACTCCAGCATTGACTGGTGAGTATTTTGCAGAAGCTTCGGTTCGTACTTCCTAGACAGCACTGACGCTCAATTGAAAACCTCTGCAGGTTCAGATATTTGCACACTTGCCCTGGATACCACTTTCGAGCCTCTAAACGCGGAGCATGCATTCCCAGAGCTCGACCTTCAGATCGCCAATCTCAAGATCGAAGAACCTTCATCCAAGTCTCAGAGCGATACCAAGAATGATTTACATCCAGCATCACAGGAGGAATCACGCCTCCTCACGCTACCCGCAGAAATTCGGACGCACATCTACGGCCACGCAGGGATCTGGGACTTTGATTGCAACTCAGCCGGCTACCTGGGCAATCGAAGACCCCCCGGAATGCTACTGACTTGCAGATCGGTTTACCACGAGATTTCGGAGAGATTCTGGGCAGGTCGCACACTATACATCAATGACGCAGACTACTGGGGTTCCGAGCCCTGCCAATGCTGCGGAAACTACATGATGGGAGTCCACTCGATTGAACGCGCACTTGGCGCCCGGTTGAATGCCATGGGACCTGCTTCGCAGCATCTGGCAAAGGTCAACGTGCGGGCGGCGCTTGTATGTTTTGAGCGCTTGATGCTTATCTTTGAGGTTCTTGCCGACAGCTGCCCCTCGCTCAAGGATCTCGATATAATTTTCGGCAAGAAGGAAAGCAAGATTATCACTGGAAGACAGGTCCGTATGGGCTTCATCCATCCTCGCACCATCGATACCCCATCGTTCCAAATAAAGATCTGGATCGAGAAAGCCACAGCTGCGCTCCGCCGGATACTAGAGCGTGGTAAGCTGAAGAGTCTTGAGTTCTCGGTGTACCTGGACGATTGGGGCCAGCAGGAAGACATTGACGCTCTTTGGGAATCGATGTGCGCGGCTATTGGGAAGGACAAGACCCTCAGAGGCAGCAAGCATAGGCTCATCTATAACGAGAAGCAGCAGAACCCGGGCCTTATCATCCCAAACAATGTGATTCCACTGTCTGAGAAGAGAATCCCAATCTGCAAGTGGTATATTCTTGAGTTTGACAGCGACTTCGAGTTCAAGGTAGGGTTTGGGTTCAGTACGTTTTGCTCCTTCTCGATCACTGAAAAGGCCTGAGGCCCAACAGTTTCATGGGATTGTAGGGCCACATTTTGAAGGTACTGGGTGGTGCATACACTGGGCAGCAGGATCATAAAGGGGTTTGCCTACAAAGATTTTTCGCGTTGAATTTGTTTCTTTGACTTGAACGTCGATTGATGTGCGGGAGACTATTTGCGCCGGAAGAGGAAGCACAATTTCTTGTGGAAATTTTACTGAGATACCAGAAATCGAGTGATGCGCATGTTGTCTCTAGGCCAAGGTCAACTTGGGGTCACGGATTTGGCAAGGCGCCAAAAAAAAAA